>NC_068442.1:1200246-1204543 GCF_023373465.1 Oncorhynchus keta
TACATTTACATTACATTTAAGTCATTTAGCAGACGCTCTTATCCAGAGCGACTTACAAATTGGTGCATTCACCTTTATGACATCCAGTGGAACAGCCACTTTACAATAGTGCATCTAAATCTTTTAAGGGGGGTGAGAAGGATTACTTTATCCTATCCCTAGGTATTCCTTAAAGAGGTGGGGTTTCAGGTGTCTCCGGAAGGTGGTGATTGACTCCGCTGTCCTGGCGTCGTGAGGAGTGTGTTCCACCATTGGGGAGCCAGAGCAGCGAACAGTTTTGACTGGGCTGAGCGGGAACTGTACTTCCTCAGTGGTAGGGAGGCGAGCAGGCCAGAGGTGGATGAACGCAGTGCCCTTGTTTGGGTGTAGGGCCTGATCAGAGCCTGGAGGTACTGAGGTGCCGTTCCCTCACAGCTCCGTAGGCAAGCACCATGGTCTTGTAGCGGATGCGAGCTTCAACTGGAAGCCAGTGGAGAGAGCGGAGGAGCGGGGTGACGTGGAGTGAACTTGGGAAGGTTGAACACCAGACGGGCTGCGGCGTTCTGGATGAGTTGTAGGGGTTTAATGGCACAGGCAGGGAGCCCAGCCAACAGTGAGTTGCAGTAATCCAGACGGGAGATGACAAGTGCCTGGATTAGGACCTGCGCCGCTTCCTGTGTGAGGCAGGGTCGTACTCTGCGGATGTTGTAGAGCATGAACCTACAGGAACGGGCCACCGCCTTGATGTTAGTTGAGAACGACAGGGTTTTGTCCAGGATCACGCCAAGGTTCTTAGCGCTCTGGGAGGAGGACACAATGGAGTTGTCAACCGTGATGGCGAGATCATGGAACGGGCAGTCCTTCCCCGGGAGGAAGAGCAGCTCCGTCTTGCCGAGGTTCAGCTTGAGGTGGTGATCCGTCATCCACACTGATATGTCTGCCAGACATGCAGAGATGTGATTCGCCACCTGGTCATCAGAAGGGGGAAAGGAGAAGATTAATTGTGTGTCGTCTGCATAGCAATGATAGGAGAGACCATGTGAGGTTATGACAGAGCCAAGTGACTTGGTGTATAGCGAGAATAGGAGAGGGCCTAGAACAGAGCCCTGGGGGACACCAGTGGTGAGAGCGCGTGGTGAGGAGACAGATTCTCGCCACGCCACCTGGTAGGAGCGACCTGTCAGGTAGGACGCAATCCAAGTGTGGGCCGCGCCGGAGATGCCCAACTCGGAGAGGGTGGAGAGGAGGATCTGATGGTTCACAGTATCGAAGGCAGCCGATAGGTCTAGAAGGATGAGAGCAGAGGAGAGAGAGTTAGCTTTAGCAGTGCGGAGCGCCTCCGTGATACAGAGAAGAGCAGTCTCAGTTGAATGACTAGTCTTGAAACCTGACTGATTTGGATCAAGAAGGTCATTCTGAGAGAGATAGCGGGAGAGCTGGCCAAGGACGGCACGTTCAAGAGTTTTGGAGAGAAAAGAAAGAAGGGATACTGGTCTGTAGTTGTTGACATCGGAGGGATCGAGTGTAGGTTTTTTCAGAAGGGGTGCAACTCTCGCTCTCTTGAAGACGGAAGGGACGTAGCCAGCGGTCAGGGATGAGTTGATGAGCGAGGTGAGGTAAGGGAGAAGGTCTCCGGAAATGGTCTGGAGAAGAGAGGAGGGGATAGGGTCGAGCGGGCAGGTTGTTGGGCGGCCGGCCGTCACAAGACGCGAGATTTCATCTGGAGAGAGAGGGGAGAAAGAGGTCAGAGCACAGGGTAGGGCAGTGTGAGCAGAACCAGCGGTGTCGTTTGACTTAGCAAACGAGGATCGGATGTCGTCGACCTTCTTTTCAAAATGGTTGACTCATCTGCTAGACATCTGCCAGACTAGGCTGCAGTGCGTGCAGTGTATTTTTCCAATGTGTAGGTTGTATTGCCGTGCAGCAGAGATCTGTATATAATGACTAGATGCTCATATCTCCGCCCTAACAATGTGAGTCCTCCCAAAGGCGGGAAGGTAGGTGACAAGTTTAGGTCCAAAATTAACCCATAGGAACGCTTAGGGTTTATTATGGACAGATTTTGGCGAGAGTGAAACCTCCCACTTCACCTCTTCCTCTCTGCGTGGGGTCTTACATGCTGACCCATTATTGCAAAATACATTTAAACATACATGTTATTCAATTATTGCACCCACACTGCTCGTGCGCGCCAACGAGCATATGCATTGCCAAGTGCTAAAAGAGAAGTCAGTTCTATTTGTGACACTGCATAATCCCAAACGGCATTCCATAGAATGCCGTGCAAGTCCTGCCTCTCCCATCTCCTCATTGGTTTATAGAAGCAGATACACACGTGCCATCTCCTCATTGGTTATACCCACGTGGGTGATTGAAATATGAACTTCAGTCGGTTGGTCGTGGTAATACACCTATGAAAGTTATCTGTAGCACAGTTGGTAGAGCATGGCACTTGTAACGCCATGGGTAGTGGGTTCGATTCCCGGGACCACCCATACGTAGAATGTATGCACACATGACTGTAAGTCGCTTTGGATAAAAGCATCTGCTAAATGGCATATATTATTATTATATTATAGATGCCAATCGCCATATGAAGTCCAAAGATGAAAAAGCCTGGAAGGAGGAGAGATGATTAGAAACGATTCGGTTGACTGGTTTATGTGTGGATTAATTGTCAGAGTAGAGGACCTTGTGCATTTCAGGTAAACTAACAACTCAACGTTTATATCCCAGGACAAATTAGCTAGCAACTGCAAGTTAGCTAGCTAAATTACCATAACTGTTTAATGCTTTTCGACCTTTCCCCAAATTAATATAATTGGTTCAGAGTTTGTTTTGATATTTCTACCTGCATGTCGTGATCACGTTTGGTGTGGGGGGACAAAATCAATTTGCGCACGATTTGGGTACGGTGTAACAAACTGAAGTAGATTAACCACCCAAGAAGGTGCTTACGTGTAACTTTCAGCTATGTGTTTCAAATCAAATTTATTTATATAGCCCTTCGTACATCAGCTGATATCTCAAAGTGCTGTACAGAAACCCAGCCTAAAACCCCAAACAGCAAACAATGCAGGTGTAAAAGCACGGTGGCTAGGAAAAACTCCCTAGAAAGGCCAAAACCTAGGAAGAAACCTAGAGAGGAACCGGGCTATGTGGGGTGGCCAGTCCTCTTCTGGCTGTGCCGGGTAGAGATTATAACAGAACATGACCAAGATGTTCAAATGTTCATAAATGACCAGCATGGTCGAATAATAATAAGGCAGAACAGTTGAAACTGGAGCAGCAGCACGGTCAGGTGGACTGGGGACAGCAAGGAGCCATCATGTCAGGTAGTCCTGGGGCACGGTCCTAGGGCTCAGGTCCTCCGAGAGAGAGAAAGAAAGAGAGAATTAGAGAGAGCATATGTGGGGTGGCCAGTCCTCTTCTGGCTGTGCCGGGTGGAGATTATAACAGAACGTGGCCAAGATGTTCAAATGTTCATAAATGACCAGCATGGTTGAATAATAGTAAGGCAGAACAGTTGAAACTGGAGCAGCAGCATGGCCAGGTGGACTGGGGACAGCAAGGAGTCATCATGTCAGGTAGTCCTGGGGCATGGTCCTAGGGCTCAGGTCCTCCGAGAGAGAGAAAGAAAGAGAGAAGGAGAGAATTAGAGAACGCACACTTCACACAGGACACCGAATAGGACAGGAGAAGGAAGTACTCCAGATATAACAAACTGACCCTAGCCCCCCGACACATAAACTACTGCAGCATAAATACTGGAGGCTGAGACAGGAGGGGTCAGGAGACACTGTGGCCCCATCCGAGGACACCCCCGGACAGGGCCAAACAGGAAGGATATAACCCCACCCACTTTGCCAAAGCACAGCCCCCACACCACTAGAGGGATATCTTCAACCACCAACTTACCATCCTGAGACAAGGCCGAGTATAGCCCACAAAGATCTCCGCCACGGTTGACATGACCGAGGCAAGTTTGACCTCTTACTTGCCAAGATAGGAGCAAGCTTCGCTGGGAAGGAGACCAACTACCACAAGTCCAGCTGAAAGGCTCACACAGGAAAAGAAGACCCAGAGTTACCACAGAGGATAAGTTCATTAGAGTTACAAGCTTCAGAAATTGCAGCCCAAATAATTGCTTCAAATAGTTCTATTAACAGACACATCTCACCATCAACTGTTCAGAGGAAATTGTGTGAATCAAGCCTTCAATGTCGAATTGCTGCAAAGAAACCACTGCTAAAGGACACCAATAAAAAGAAAAGACTTGCTTGGGCCAAGAAACACGATCAATGGACATTAGACCGGT
>NC_068442.1:1884643-1894643 GCF_023373465.1 Oncorhynchus keta
CACAAGAAAGCAGCACAGCACAAAAGCACAGCACACACACACTTTTAGAAAACGTTTCTCTTACTAAGTTTTTTTTTTTAAAGCAGAACGGCCAAGGTACTTCACTAAAAAAGAAACCTGGATTTGACACATAATCCATTTCCTTTGGGAGCTGACAATAGACATGTGGTGTAGCTACTTGTTTGTGTGAATCTGTGGAAATCGCTCTGGAAAAGGTGTCTGATAAGGGGTAAAATCCTAACTTGCATTCAAGTCAAATGTTCACTTAGTCATACATTGATGACAATTTGAAATGTTGTTAGGACTGTATTTATTCATATTAACCCCCTCAGCTCCAACCCCAGGCAGGCAGCCCTTACATACCTGGGTGCATGGTTGATAAGGGGCTGTGTCTTGTACTTTGGGAACTTGTAGGACTTGAACTCGTCCATGGAAGAGATCCCAGGCCAGCTGACCTCTGTCGGTGTGCCTGGTTCAGGGGGGTGGGGGAGAAGATTTTCAGACATGCAGGAGAGCTTAAAAGACCCAGTGCAGTCAAAAACATGATTCTCCTGTGCTTTATATACATTACAACACTATGAGGTTGGAATAATACTGTGAAATTGTGAGAATGATGATAATGCCCTTTTAGTGTAAGAGCTGTTTGAAAAGACAGCCAGAAATTTCAGCCTGTTTGGGTGGGATGGAGTTTGCAGTTCCAAACCACAGTGCTAGCTAAATTAAACAATCACAGTACGGTACTTAATTGTTACCCACAAATGATTTGATATTGAGATAAAACAAACGGCCGCATTGGAGCTTTAATCATAAAAGATGACTGCCTCGGTTAAAAATAGACTTAGATAAACAACTTTTCCAAAGACAATTGTATGTGTGGTGCTGTGACATATACAAGCAAACTCAAATGATTAACAACACACAACAGTGCCCAACATTCAATTACATATGCGAGAGAGAGCAGAGAGCAAACTGATTCAATCTTCGCATGTCATGTGGTATTTGTGTTCCCGCCACCAGGTGGCAGCACTCACCCAGCAGTCTAAAGATGAGATGCAGTTCGTCCTCCACAGTCGAACCAGGGAACAGAGGCCTCCCGGCAGACATCTCATAGAATATACACCCCACACCCCTGGGGTCAGATGGATTAGGTTAGGGTTCAAATAGACGTAAAACAAGTCAATGCATGTCTTTATTAGGGGAATCTATAACCCCCTTTCACTTAACTATCTCTGCCCTTCACTGTAAATTAGGTGCATGGCTATTCTCATTATTCAGGGCGTAACATAAGGACCGCCAAAAGTGTGATAGATATAGGGGTCAAGATGGCTTTCAGTTTTGCATATATATCATTCAGATTAGATTAAAAGATCATGGCTCATTATAACCCTCAAGCAACGCTCATGGTTCCTATGTTGGTTCTCTCATGGTTCTAGATCACCTCAGCCCACTCACCACATGTCTATCGGTGTGGAGTACTCCGAGGAGCCCAGTAGAACGTCAGGAGGCCGGTACCAGAGCGTCACCACCTCGTTGGAGTACGTCTTAGTGGGGACTGACTTGGCCCGGGCCAGACCTGGAACAAAATAACAACGAGGGACATTTCAGTCAGACTTTACTGAATAGACAGGCTCAATGTCAGCAATCATGCCAAATTGAGCCAAGCTGACCTGGACTGTGCTGGCCTGGTTCCGCCTCCACCATAGTTGCTGGAACCAGACCATGTGAAAAGAAAAACATCCGAGCCAGCTCAGTACGGTTCAGGTTAGCACGATAGTGTGAAAAGAAAAACATCCCAGCCAGCTCAGTACGGTTCAGGTTAGCACGATAGTGTGAAAAGAAAAACATCCCAGCCAGCTCAGTACGGTTCAGGTTAGCACGATAGTGTGAAAAGAAAAACATCCCAGCCAGCTCAGTACGGTTCAGGTTAGCACGATAGTGTGAAAAGAAAAACATCCGAGCCAGCTCAGTACGGTTCAGGTTAGCACGATAGTGTGAAAAGAAAAACATCCCAGCCAGCTCAGTACGGTTCAGGTTAGCACGATAGTGTGAAAAGAAAAACATCCCAGCCAGCTCAGTACGGTTCAGGTTAGCACGATAGTGTGAAAAGAAAAACATCCCAGCCAGCTCAGTACGGTTCAGGTTAGCACGATAGTGTGAAAAGAAAAACATCCGAGCCAGCTCAGTACGGTTCAGGTTAGCACGATAGTGTGAAAAGAAAAACATCCCAGCCAGCTCAGTACGGTTCAGGTTAGCACGATAGTGTGAAAAGAAAAACATCCCAGCCAGCTCAGTACGGTTCAGGTTAGCACGATAGTGTGAAAAGAAAAACATCCCAGCCAGCTCAGTACGGTTCAGGTTAGCACGATAGTGTGAAAAGAAAAACATCCCAGCCAGCTCAGTACGGTTCAGGTTAGCACGATAGTGTGAAAAGAAAAACATCCGAGCCAGCTTAGTACGGTTCAGGTTAGCACGATAGTGTGAAAAGAAAAACATCCGAGCCAGCTCAGAACGGTTCAGGTTAGCACGATAGTGTGAAAAGAACAACATCCCAGCCAGCTCAGAACGGTTCAGGTTAGCACGATAGTGTGAAAAGAAAAACATCCCAGCCAGCTTAGTACGGTTCAGGTTAGCACGATAGTGTGAAAAGAAAAACATCCCAGCCAGCTTAGTACGGTTCAGGTTAGCACGATAGTGTGAAAAGAAAAACATCCCAGCCAGCTCAGTACGGTTCAGGTTAGCACGATAGTGTGAAAAGAAAAACATCCCAGCCAGCTCAGACGGTTCAGGTTAGCACCCAGATAGTGTGAAAAGAAAAACATCCCAGCCAGCTCAGTACGGTTCAGGTTAGCACGATAGTGTGAAAAGAAAAACATCCGAGCCAGCTCAGTACGGTTCAGGTTAGCACGATAGTGTGAAAAGAAAAACATCCCAGCCAGCTTAGTACGGTTCAGGTTAGCACGATAGTGTGAAAAGAAAAACATCCCAGCCAGCTCAGTACGGTTCAGGTTAGCACGATAGTGTGAAAAGAAAAACATCCCAGCCAGCTCAGTACGGTTCAGGTTAGCACGATAGTGCGAAAAGAAAAACATCCCAGCCAGCTCAGAACGGTTCAGGTTAGCACGATAGTGTGAAAAGAAAAACATCCCAGCCAGCTCAGAACGGTTCAGGTTAGCACGATAGTGTGAAAAGAAAAACATCCCAGCAAGCTCAGAACGGTTCAGGTTAGCACGATAGTGTGAAAAGAAAACATCCCAGCCAGCTCAGAACGGTTCAGGTTAGCACGATAGTGTGAAAAGAAAAAATCCATCGAGCCAGCTCAGTACGGTTCAGGTTAGCACGATAGTGTGAAAAGAAAAACATCCCAGCCAGCTTAGTACGGTTCAGGTTAGCACGATAGTGTGAAAAGAAAAACATCCCAGCCAGCTCAGTACGGTTCAGGTTAGCACGATAGTGTGAAAAGAAAACATCCCAGCCAGCTCAGTACGGTTCAGGTTAGCACGATAGTGTGAAAAGAAAAACATCCCAGCCAGCTCAGAACGGTTCAGGTTAGCACGATAGTGTGAAAAGAAAAACATCCCAGCCAGCTCAGTACGGTTCAGGTTAGCACGATAGTGTGAAAAGAAAAACATCCCAGCCAGCTCAGAACGGTTCAGGTTAGCACGATAGTGTGAAAAGAAAAACATCCCAGCCAGCTCAGAACGGTTCAGGTTAGCACGATAGTGTGAAAAGAAAACATCCCAGCCAGCTCAGAACGGTTCAGGTTAGCACGATAGTGTGAAAAGAAAAACATCCCAGCCAGCTCAGAACGGTTCAGGTTAGCACGATAGTGTGAAAAGAAAAACATCCGAGCCAGCTCAGTACGGTTCAGGTTAGCACGATAGTGTGAAAAGAAAAACATCCCAGCCAGCTCAGTGCGGTTCAGGTTAGCACGATAGTGTGAAAAGAAAAACATCCCAGCCAGCTCAGTACGGTTCAGGTTAGCACGATAGTGTGAAAAGAAAAACATCCCAGCCAGCTCAGTACGGTTCAGATTAGCACGATAGTGTGAAAAGAAAAACATCCGAGCCAGCTCAGTGCGGTTCAGGTTAGCACAATAGTGTGAAAAGAAAAACATCCGAGCCAGCTCAGTGCGGTTCAGGTTAGCACGATAGTGTGAAAAGAAAAACATCCGAGCCAGCTCAGTGCGGTTCAGGTTAGCACAATAGTGTGAAAAGAAAAACATCCGAGCCAGCTCAGTGCGGTTCAGGTTAGCACAATAGTGTGAAAAGAAAAACATCCGAGCCAGCTCAGTGCGGTTCAGGTTAGCACAATAGTGTGAAAAGAAAAACATCCGAGCCAGCTCAGTGCGGTTCAGGTTAGCACGATAGTGTGAAAAGAAAAACATCCCAGCCAGCTCAGTGCGGTTCAGGTTAGCACAATAGTGTGAAAAGAAAAACATCCGAGCCAGCTCAGTGCGGTTCAGGTTAGCACGATAGTGTGAAAAGAAAAACATCCGAGCCAGCTCAGTGCGGTTCAGGTTAGCACAATAGTGTGAAAAGAAAAACATCCGAGCCAGCTCAGTGCGGTTCAGGTTAGCACAATAGTGTGAAAAGAAAAACATCCGAGCCAGCTCAGTACGGTTCAGGTTAGCACGATAGTGTGAAAAGAAAAACATCCCAGCCAGCTCAGTGCGGTTCAGGTTAGCACGATAGTGTGAAAAGAAAAACATCCCAGCCAGCTCAGTACGGTTCAGGTTAGCACGATAGTGTGAAAAGAAAAACATCCCAGCCAGCTCAGTACGGTTCAGGTTAGCACGATAGTGTGAAAAGAAAAACATCCGAGCCAGCTCAGTGCGGTTCAGGTTAGCACGATAGTGTGAAAAGAAAAACATCCCAGCCAGCTCAGTACGGTTCAGGTTAGCACGATAGTGTGAAAAGAAAAACATCCCAGCCAGCTCAGTACGGTTCAGGTTAGCCAGCTCAGACGATAGTGTGAAAAAGAAAAACATCCGAGCCAGCTCAGAACGGTTCAGGTTAGCACGATAGTGTGAAAAGAAAAACATCCCAGCCAGCTCAGAACGGTTCAGGTTAGCACGATAGTGTGAAAAGAAAAACATCCGAGCCAGCTCAGTGCGGTTCAGGTTAGCACGATAGTGTGAAAAGAAAAACATCCGAGCCAGCTCAGTGCGGTTCAGGTTAGCACGATAGTGTGAAAAGAAAAACATCCCAGCCAGCTCAGAACGGTTCAGGTTAGCACGATAGTGTGAAAAGAAAAACATCCCAGCCAGCTCAGTACGGTTCAGGTTAGCACGATAGTGTGAAAAGAAAAACATCCCAGCCAGCTCAGAACGGTTCAGGTTAGCACGATAGTGTGAAAAGAAAAACATCCCAGCCAGCTCAGAACGGTTCAGGTTAGCACGATAGTGTGAAAAGAAAAACATCCCAGCCAGCTCAGAACGGTTCAGGTTAGCACGATAGTGTGAAAAGAAAAACATCCCAGCCAGCTCAGAACGGTTCAGGTTAGCACGATAGTGTGAAAAGAAAAACATCCCAGCCAGCTCAGAACGGTTCAGGTTAGCACGATAGTGTGAAAAGAAAAACATCCGAGCCAGCTCAGTACGGTTCAGGTTAGCACGATAGTGTGAAAAGAAAAACATCCCAGCCAGCTCAGTGCGGTTCAGGTTAGCACGATAGTGTGAAAAGAAAAACATCCCAGCCAGCTCAGTACGGTTCAGGTTAGCACGATAGTGTGAAAAGAAAAACATCCCAGCCAGCTCAGTACGGTTCAGATTAGCACGATAGTGTGAAAAGAAAAACATCCGAGCCAGCTCAGTGCGGTTCAGGTTAGCACAATAGTGTGAAAAGAAAAACATCCGAGCCAGCTCAGTGCGGTTCAGGTTAGCACGTGTGAAAAGAAAAACATAGTGTGAAAAAAGAAAAACATCCGAGCCAGCTCAGTGCGGTTCAGGTTAGCACAATAGTGTGAAAAGAAAAACATCCGAGCCAGCTCAGTGCGGTTCAGGTTAGCACAATAGTGTGAAAAGAAAAACATCCGAGCCAGCTCAGTGCGGTTCAGGTTAGCACATAGTGTGAAAAGAAAAACATCCGAGCCAGCTCAGTGCGGTTCAGGTTAGCACGATAGTGTGAAAAGAAAAACATCCCAGCCAGCTCAGTGCGGTTCAGGTTAGCACGATAGTGTGAAAAGAAAACATCCGAGCCAGCTCAGTGCGGTTCAGGTTAGCACGATAGTGTGAAAAGAAAAACATCCGAGCCAGCTCAGTGCGGTTCAGGTTAGCACGATAGTGTGAAAAGAAAAACATCCGAGCCAGCTCAGTGCGGTTCAGGTTAGCACGATAGTGTGAAAAGAAAAACATCCGAGCCAGCTCAGTACGGTTCAGGTTAGCACGATAGTGTGAAAAGAAAAACATCCCAGCCAGCTCAGTGCGGTTCAGGTTAGCACGATAGTGTGAAAAGAAAAACATCCCAGCCAGCTCAGTGCGGTTCAGGTTAGCACGATAGTGTGAAAAGAAAAACATCCCAGCCAGCTCAGTACGGTTCAGGTTAGCACGATAGTGTGAAAAGAAAAACATCCGAGCCAGCTCAGTGCGGTTCAGGTTAGCACGATAGTGTGAAAAGAAAAACATCCGAGCCAGCTCAGTGCGGTTCAGGTTAGCACGATAGTGTGAAAAGAAAAACATCCGAGCCAGCTCAGTACGGTTCAGGTTAGCACGATAGTGTGAAAAGAAAAACATCCCAGCCAGCTCAGTACGGTTCAGGTTAGCACGATAGTGTGAAAAGAAAAACATCCGAGCCAGCTCAGTGCGGTTCAGGTTAGCACGATAGTGTGAAAAGAAAAACATCCCAGCCAGCTCAGTACGGTTCAGGTTAGCACGATAGTGTGAAAAGAAAAACATCCCAGCCAGCTCAGTACGGTTCAGGTTAGCACGATAGTGTGAAAAGAAAAACATCCGAGCCAGCTCAGTGCGGTTCAGGTTAGCACGATAGTGTGAAAAGAAAAACATCCGAGCCAGCTCAGAACGGTTCAGGTTAGCACGATAGTGTGAAAAGAAAAACATCCGAGCCAGCTCAGTGAAGGTTAGCACGATAGTGTGAAAAGAAAACATCCCAGCCAGCTCAGAACGGTTCAGGTTAGCACGATAGTGTGAAAAGAAAAACATCCCAGCCAGCTCAGAACGGTTCAGGTTAGCACGATAGTGTGAAAAGAAAAACATCCCAGCCAGCTCAGAACGGTTCAGGTTAGCACGATAGTGTGAAAAGAAAAACATCCCAGCCAGCTCAGAACGGTTCAGGTTAGCACGATAGTGTGAAAAGAAAAACATCCCAGCCAGCTCAGAACGGTTCAGGTTAGCACGATAGTGTGAAAAGAAAAACATCCGAGCCAGCTCAGTACGGTTCAGGTTAGCACGATAGTGTGAAAAGAAAAACATCCCAGCCAGCTCAGTGCGGTTCAGGTTAGCACGATAGTGTGAAAAGAAAAACATCCGAGCCAGCTCAGTACGGTTCAGGTTAGCACGATAGTGTGAAAAGAAAAACATCCGAGCCAGCTCAGTGCGGTTCAGGTTAGCACAATAGTGTGAAAAGAAAAACATCCGAGCCAGCTCAGTACGGTTCAGGTTAGCACGATAGTGTGAAAAGAAAAACATCCCAGCCAGCTCAGTGCGGTTCAGGTTAGCACGATAGTGTGAAAAGAAAAACATCCCAGCCAGCTCAGTACGGTTCAGGTTAGCACGATAGTGTGAAAAGAAAAACATCCCAGCCAGCTCAGTACGGTTCAGGTTAGCACGATAGTGTGAAAAGAAAAACATCCGAGCCAGCTCAGTGCGGTTCAGGTTAGCACGATAGTGTGAAAAGAAAAACATCCCAGCCAGCTCAGTACGGTTCAGGTTAGCACGATAGTGTGAAAAGAAAAACATCCGAGCCAGCTCAGTGCGGTTCAGGTTAGCACGATAGTGTGAAAAGAAAAACATCCCAGAGCCAACTAGTGTGAAAAGAAAAACATCCGAGCCAGCTCAGTACGGTTCAGGTTAGCACGATAGTGTGAAAAGAAAAACATCCGAGCCAGCTCAGTGCGGTTCAGGTTAGCACGATAGTGTGAAAAGAAAAACATCCGAGCCAGCTCAGTGCGGTTCAGGTTAGCACGATAGTGTGAAAAGAAAAACATCCGAGCCAGCTCAGTGCGGTTCAGGTTAGCACGATAGTGTGAAAAGAAAAACATCCGAGCCAGCTCAGAACGGTTCAGGTTAGCACGATAGTGTGAAAAGAAAAACATCCGAGCCAGCTCAGTGCGGTTCAGGTTAGCACAATAGTGTGAAAAGAAAAACATCCGAGCCAGCTCAGTGCGGTTCAGGTTAGCACAATAGTGTTCAGGTGAAAAGAAAACATCCGAGCCAGCTCAGTACGGTTCAGGTTAGCACGATAGTGTGAAAAGAAAAACATCCCAGCCAGCTCAGTGCGGTTCAGGTTAGCACGATAGTGTGAAAAGAAAAACATCCCAGCCAGCTCAGTACGGTTCAGGTTAGCACGATAGTGTGAAAAGAAAAACATCCCAGCCAGCTCAGTACGGTTCAGGTTAGCACGATAGTGTGAAAAGAAAAACATCCGAGCCAGCTCAGTGCGGTTCAGGTTAGCACGATAGTGTGAAAAGAAAAACATCCCAGCCAGCTCAGTACGGTTCAGGTTAGCACGATAGTGTGAAAAGAAAAACATCCGAGCCAGCTCAGTACGGTTCAGGTTAGCACGATAGTGTGAAAAGAAAAACATCCGAGCCAGCTCAGTGCGGTTCAGGTTAGCACGATAGTGTGAAAAGAAAAACATCCGAGCCAACTCAGTACGGTTCAGGTTAGCACGATAGTGTGAAAAGAAAAACATCCGAGCCAGCTCAGTGCGGTTCAGGTTAGCACGATAGTGTGAAAAGAAAAACATCCGAGCCAGCTCAGAACGGTTCAGGTTAGCACGATAGTGTGAAAAGAAAAACATCCGAGCCAGCTCAGTACGGTTCAGGTTAGCACGATAGTGTGAAAAGAAAAACATCCGAGCCAGCTCAGTACGGTTCAGGTTAGCACGATAGTGTGAAAAGAAAAACATCCGAGCCAGCTCAGAACGGTTCAGGTTAGCACGATAGTGTGAAAAGAAAAACATCCCAGCCAGCTCAGAACGGTTCAGGTTAGCACGATAGTGTGAAAAGAAAAACATCCCAGCCAGCTCAGAACGGTTCAGGTTAGCACGATAGTGTGAAAAGCGTACTTGAGGAACAACCAGCGTTTTCAACCCCCTAGAACCCAGGGTAGAATGAGAACAGATCTCTCACCGAAGTCTGCCAGTTTGAGCTCTCCTCGGTCGTTGATGAGCAGGTTCTGAGGCTTCAGATCTCTGTGAAGAACCTTCCGTTTGTGACAGTAAGCCAGCCCTCGCAAGATCTGGAACAAGAATATCTGAGCCAAAACAACAAAAGATGTCAGCTCTCTCAAGGCAGCCAGATATTCGCAACTGTGTAAACACCAGCAAAATTATTTTTGTTCTATCTTAAGCTATGTGAGTGGGGGGGAAAAGAGTGTAGTAGTTCCCCCCCAAAAATCTCAATTGGATAAGAATGGTGTGTTATTTTTACAGAGAGAACTTCCATTTGAGGTGTGACACATTTCAATTCTTCGAGTTGACGTTGCGCTAGTCACCAGCAGAGAGCAGAGCGAGGATGTTTTCTACTACAGAAGGAGCCTGGTCTCCGTGGAAACAGGGAGGCCTTGGCAGGCAAGCCTGTAGTGTGCTGTAAGACACTCACCTTGACGTTCTGCATGCTCAGGATGTTCCCACAGTCGTCCATGTACTGCTTCAGGTCCTTGTCCTGCAAGGAGAGAAGACAAGATGCGTCACTGAACGAAGCAGCAACTCAGAAACACCACAACCCAATTACCTCGTACCCTCCACATCAACTCGGTACAGGTACCCTGTGAGTATAACCAAGTTATCGTTTACTCATTGTGTATTTATTCATTGTATTTCTA
>NC_068442.1:2892143-3074643 GCF_023373465.1 Oncorhynchus keta
AATCCTCTAAACACGTTCGCTATTCCATATCACAGTGCACTGCCCACACAGGCTCTCGACGTTGTTTTAGTTTCTCTTTAGCCGTATATTTCCAGTCGTCCCGTTGCATTTCTTGGTCAGCTTTACGTTATTCACTGAGCGTGAACATTGCCCTATTTAACCACCGCTTCCCAGGCTTTTCAGGACTGCCGTTAACCATACACAACGAGGCCCAGTGTTTTTCTAAACACCTCTTCTCCTGTACACCCTAGAAAAGGTATCACGGTGAGGGGAAGAAAAGAACCTGAACAGTCGATTCTTTCCTGCGATTTTATGGTACATTGACCAAGCTTTTACTTAAGCCATTGTGCTTATTCCCGCGCGTTTCCCCCCACAGAAATTGAGCACTATTGTTATGGGTAGGCTTTGACACAGATCAGTCAGTCTAATGACAACCCTGACCTATATTTGGGGACCTCAGTCAAAGGAGAGGCAGAGAGGCCACCACACACTGTAGATGCCCTCTGTAATGACCTGAGTAGCACATACAGGATATGACACAGACAACAGAGAGTTCAGGGCCAGTGGGAAGGAAACCAATGATGTAGGATACTGTATGTCCTCCGTTGCAGCTCTCCAGCTCTACCAGGGTAACCGGGCTTAGTAAGAGGGATATCATCCTGGCCACACAGTCACAGGTGTCTGTGTGAAGCCTCTGGGGTGTGTGTGTGTGAGGGAGGTGGGACGGCTGGTTCAATGTGTGCGTGTCGTGTCTGGTGAGGTGGGATGAGATGATAGAGGGCTAGCGGAGGATAGAGGATGGTAGGGAGCTGACTGGATGCCTCTCTCTGTGTCCGTGTATGTCTGTGTGTCTGTTTTGTGTATGTTTGTGCTGCAGTACAACACCAGCCTGCAGGTTTGTGGCCTGTGCTCTGCAGAATGGGTCTCATTATCAGATGCTCTCAGTGGACCTGAGCGGTCTGTCTCAATACTGCTGTGCCGCACCGGAGAAGGGATGTGTCTGTAGTGGGTGTGTGTATGTGTCAGGGTTGTGCTCAATTCAGAACTGAATATGCCTCATAAATTCCAATTAAATGATTGAATTTTATAGAGAATAGGATACAGAATTACAATTGGAATTTAAATTAGAGGAAATATAATTTAATTTAGTCAAATTCAATTAAATTCAAATGCCTCTTCTATTCCATATTAAGTGTAGTCTATACAAATATACGTCTTGTACATAAAACATCAATTACTGAAAAAAAACTGTCTTCTGGCAGATTTCCGCATATATTTTCACATGCAAATGAGTTTTGTGGCAAACCGTTGCGGCAAATTTGCTGCGACTACTGATCGTCTGGCAAACAATTCCGCCAAACATTCTACGGTTTGTAAATTTGCTGCAAACTCAGTATGAATGTTCAAATGAGATCAGTTTTTTTGGTTAGTGTGTGTTAACAATGTGGAAATACATCAACCAGATCATTCATATATATATATATATATATATATATATATATATATATATATATATATATATATATATATATATATATATATATATATATACACATGTATATATATATACACATGTACATATATATATATATATATATATATATACCTTTAAATGAACTTGCTTCTCACAGAGAAAGCTAAACATAAATGTAGTAAATATCCTAAACAACATGTATTCAATGTCTTAACAGAATAGAAATAAAACCAATACAAATTGAAATCATCAGCATGCTAAAGAATAGAGCAAACATTTCCCAAATAAATAGATTATTTTATATTTTTATGTAGCTACAACATTTACATGAGAGAAATGTGTACACTATGGGGATGTTTAAATGGGCAACTACAGAATTTACATGAGCCAAGTGATAACTGAGCAGTAGCTTTCAACCAATGGAAATTGAAAAGATAGTTAACGACATTTAAATAATAAAAAGAACCAAAAACGAAATCAAACCCATTTCAGAACCATAGCCTTTTTGAGTGAACTTTGGAGATGGTGGCCCTGTGGAAGTCCTTCGGCCAAATCTTGTTGAATCCAAAAGATAAAATGAGGATACTGAAAACAATTACTGAGAACATTTTCTATTTTGGCGTCTTAAAAGTAGACTCAGTAGCTAATGGGTGGGTTTGGCTTTGGAAAAAAGGTGTCCACTGTTACTAAGTTGCCTTGATTTTGCTATGCTTCTCGCTGAATCTGGCACTCTATATCTTTTTCAGCAAGGAAACAATGTTTCTGCCTTGTATAAATGCTATAAACAAATGATTTAGCTAGCATCAACAGGGACTTAGGCCTACTAAATCTAAATGTGTGGTCAACTGTTCCTAGAGAGCCACAGTATACAGAATTGATTCAAATGAATCGGCTAATTATGATCTTATAAATCTAGACTGGGGACTTCATCATTGAAAGACAGCTCTCTATACTAGTTGTATTTTATTCCTGACTCGGGTGGATACGGCTTGGGTGGAAGAAAAGCAACACACAATTGAGTTATTGACTTCATATTCTTTTTCCAGAATGAATTATTATTAACGTACATCTCAAAGCCATGCACGCAAGAATCCTTGACCTGGAGCACACACATTTCTCTGTCCTCAATTGGATTGGAGGCGTTAATCTGTATTTTTGCCTTGTAACTGGTTGCTTCTAGAAAGAGAGAAGGAACAACACATGATCAAGATCACCCTAGCTACTACTTTAAAGCAATGAAATATCGAATTGTTACAAATAATGAATGTATGGGCTACATTTATGAGAATAAGACATGCATTTGCTTACCTTCTCAATCTTGAAGAAGATACACTAATTTGTCACTCAAAAAATGTGTTATGAGTGAGTGCACCAATGTCTCTTCCAACACCACAGGTAAATACTGTTGCCACAGGTTTGCCTCAGATTCACCATGAGTGGCAAACATTTGCAAACTTCTGGCAACATTTTCTGGCACACTATTTAGTTTGCAGCAAATGTGCCACAATTTTAGGGTAGTTTATTGCAACAAATTCATTTTTTTTGTAAAGGATCAAACATGTATATAAAATATTTTCAGGACAAACTCTTAAAATGAATGATAAAAAAACTCAACTGTTATTATATTTCATGAATCACTTACAGTGGGGCAAAAAACAAGTATTTAGTCAGCCACCAATTGTGCAAGTTCTCCCACTTGGAAAGATGAGAGAGGGCTGTAATTTTCATCATAGGTACACTTCAACTATGACAGATAAAATGAGGGGAAAAAAATCCAGAAAATCACATTGTAGGATTTTTAATGAATTTATTTGCAAATTATGGTGGAAAATAGCCTGAACTCGAACCTAGAATCTCAAGTGGAACAGCTAGCACTGCGCCACACTGCATTCAATTCTACTTCCTGTCACTCAAATAAAAAATCATACGTCCTGTGGGGTGTGGTCAATTAAATTTGGATTTCAACTCAGGAGTTGAATGGGAGTCAATTCCAAAATGTTGAATTGAGCACAACCCTTGTGTGTCGGTCTTTGTTTCTCTGTAGTGGCTGTGTGTGTGTGTGTGTGTGTGTGTAACGAGGGGGGGATAGCAGTGTTTTTTGTCTCAGTGTTTTTTCTTCTTCCCTCCACCTCTGTGTGTGTATTTATGTCAGATCATTTGTACATTATGTTTGCTGTTCAGCTATTGATTCCACACTTAAATTATTTGGGACATGCCTCCTTAAATATGTTTAAGTTAGTGTTTTGTCTTATTTTTTTGGTCTGTTTTATTAAAATGGTCATACATATACATATATATATATATATATATATGAATAAGTATTATTCATGTACGATAAAGTAAATGCATCATCCTATGTGCCCAGTAGCCCAGTATACCCTGCTTTGCTTTAGGGGGTGCATCCTTGTTCATTATCATATGTAGGTTATGTGTAAGTCTGCCTTACAGTGTATATGCACTCACTGTATATACAGCGCATAGAATACAGAGCCACAGAGGGGTGATGTGTTTTCAATCCAGGTTTAAAATGTCACCTGTAGAGAGCATTTTGCACCTCCTGAGGGTCCGAATGCACTGCCACAGTATCACCATATGGGTTACTTCCAAAATGGCGCCCTATTCCCTATTGAGTGCACTACTTTTGACCAAGGGCCCAAAGTAGTGCACTACAATGGTCTAGCGGCTTTGAATCTGGCCCAGTGCTATTTCAGCACAAAATGATGGAGTTGATCGTGGACTTCAGGAGACAGCGTCAAGTTCCTCGGCGTACACGTCACTGACCATTTGAAGTGGTCCACCCTCACAGGCAGTGTGGTGAAGAATGAACAACAGCGCCTCAACCTCAGGAGGCTGAAGAAATTAAGACCCTCGCAAACTTTTACAGATGCACCATTGAGAGCATCCTGTCCGGCTGTATCACCGCCTGGTAGGTCAACTGCACCGTCCGCAACCGCAGGGCTCTCCAGAGGGTGGTGCGGTCTGCCGCATTGCATCACTGCCTGCCTTCCACGAAATCTACAGCATCCGGTGTCACAGGAAGGCCCCAAAAGTGATCAAGGACCTCAGCCACGGCCTGTTCCACCCGCTACCATCCAGAAGGCGAGGTCAGTACAGGTGAGCCAAAGCTGGGACCGAGAGACTGAAAAACAGCTTCTATCTCGAGGCCATCAGACTGTTAAATAGTCACCACTAGCCGGTCTCCGCCCTGTTATTCAACCCTGCACCTTAGAGGCTGCTTCCTGTGCACACAGACATAGAACGCTGGTCACTTTAACAATGTTGTCATACTGTTTTACCCACTTCATTCAGTATGTACAGTATTGTTGCTGCCATTTAATTATACCAATATGTTTTCATTAATTGAAATCCCTTAATCTGTTTTATGAGAATTTGTAAGATTCTTGTTTGCATAAAATAGACGGAGACCAGTCTTATCAATAATAGGTAACAGAATTTATTCTCGGAGCGCGCTGCCACATTACCACGAGCAACAGTTTATATACACTAATATGACGTCATTTCATTGCTTCTAGAATGAATCCCCTCCTCCCGACCTAGAATCAAGTGAGTTTAAAAATTCATTCCAACTCACTAACACACTCACAGGTCACACAACCTAACTGAATTAACTTTAGACCCCTCACCATTATCAATCACCACTTAGCTGACAGTTCTAATTAACAGACAACCTAGGAATGCACTCACTGCCTTATCTAAAACACCCCAGAGCTCAGTTTCGTCGGTTCAACCATCGGTTAACTACCTTATCTGCTTACTTAATCCACAACCCATTTCTTTCTTCCTAGTTGGAATGGTGTTCATTAACTTTAATTACTCCTTGTCCGTGTCACACAATCCCTTCTTATGAACTCATATTGTTAATCAGATATAATAAAACAGAGTATAAGTTTACTTAGTTACAGTTCCATTTAAAATGAGAATATTGTTCAGTCATTTAATCATAATATTTCTAACAAGTATATACTGTATTCTAGTCGAGGCCTATCCTATTTAACTATAGCTGTACATATACTATTCTTCAGATATACTACATATTCTATCTACATACTGTCCATAATGTTTATACATCCCATCATATACAGTATATATCTATACCATGTTATGTACTTGTTTCTAATTGGCTTTAAGGGCATTCTAGAGTGTGTATTATTTCCCTATAACGCACGGTATATCAGCACGGTAGAATTCAATGGCTTTAGTTCTTTCTTACGTGCGCTATACTCCAGACTCCGATATTGCGCGTCCTGATATTTTTTTTCTATATTTCTTCATTCCAATCTTTTACTTCTTTAGATTTGTGTGTATTGTTGTGTATTGTCAGATATTACTGCACTGTTGGCGCTAGGAACACAAGCATTTCGCTACACCCGCTAAATATGTGTATGCGACCAACTGGATTTGATTTGATTTCACCTCTGTAAACATACAACAAGTAGAAAAAGTGAAAGTGCTGTTACTTGATTAGCCATGAGTGAATAGCAGCAGGCAGGGAAATGGTTCTCACTTGTGTCCCTTGGGTTAGGCCCATTTTCTATTCTCTTTCTGCCCCTTGAAAAATTCATGAGAAAAGAGGAATAGGGAACTTGTTTGGTTACTACAGTAGGTCACATTAATGTTCAAGGACACACTTCATTTCAAATCAACAAAAATGTACTGTGAATATTATTACCCATTCACTGTTGACGGTGATGATAAGTCCCTGAATATGTTCATCTGGATTTCAGACATTTCCTTCTGTATAATAGGTCAGGTTTATTTAGTTTTTAAAAAATATTATTCAGAATATTATGAATGGGTGTTTTTTCTCTCTCCTTCCATGCAGAAACTAATCCAATTATAACCTCTAGCTTTAGAATAGTTTTTTTTTTTAATAATGCACAGACAGCACTTTGGTAGAAGGGATGACAGTCTGTGTTTGCACGCCACTTCACATCACTGACACCAGATGAACCCTGGTTCAACCTCTGAGACAGACAAGGAGAAGATTCCTCTACGATTTGGCTGATTTAGCTAATCCTGGCGGGTTCTGTGTTGGTTCGGATGGATTTGACTGATTTAGCTCATCCTGGTGGGTTCTGTATTGGTTCGGATGGATTTGGCTGATTTAGCTCATCCTGACGGGTTCTGTGTTGATTCGGATGGATTTGGCTGATTTAGCTCATCCTGGCGGGTTCTGTGTTGATTCGGATGGATTTGGCTGATTTAGCTCATCCTGGTGGGTTCTGTGTTGGTTCGGATGGATTTAGCTGATTTAGCTCATCCTGACGGGTTCTGTGTTGATTCTGGATGGATTTGGCTGATTTAGCTCATCCTGACGGGTTCTGTGTTGGTTCGGATGGATTTGGCTGATTTAGCTCATCCTGACGGGTTCTGTGTTGATTCGGATGGATTTTGCTGATTTAGCTCATCCTGGCGGGTTCTGTGTTGGTTCGGATGGATTTGGCTGATTTAGCTCATCCTGACGGGTTCTGTGTTGGTTCGGATGGATTTGGCTGATTTAGCTCATCCTGGTGGGTTCTGTGTTGGTTCGGATGGATTTAGCTGATTTAGCTCATCCTGACGGGTTTGTGTTGATTCGGATGGATTTGGCTGATTTAGCTCCAACTTCCGGGTTGGAGCGAGCGGTCGCATTCGCACTTCGGTCCGCAGGTAGTATAACTTTTCATTACATTTCATTACATTTCATTATAGTACAACGGTTTGATTTGTCTAATCTTAGCAATTTCTTCTTAGCAAGCTACATAGCCGTCTTTGTATCAAAGATAATTGCGTAATTATCGTATTTCGTCGTCCTAACGTAGTCTACACTGCTATCAGCCCAGCAGCTAGCCAGCTAGCAAACGTCCACCGTCTACCGAATAGCAGCACTGTAGAAACTATTACACTCAACTGAACGACTTGATTAGTGTAGTGTTAGCTAGCTACATAGTTGTCTTTGCTGTCTTCGTATCCAAGATAATTGTGTAGTTTAGAGTGTGTAGTCTTAGAGTGATTATCTTAATTTACCGAGGTTAGCTAGCCAGCTATTTGTCGTCCTTAACGTAGCAGACACTGCTAGCTAGCCAACAGCTAGCCAACGTCTACCGAATAGAACTTCCCACTCAACAACCCGGTCGCATTCCGCTTCGCTCCACAGGTAGTATCACCTTTTCATTTCATTTCATTACAGCACAACGGTTTGATTTGTTTGATCGTAGCTAGCTACATAGCTAGCTACATAGCCGTCTTTGTATCAAAGATAATTGTGTAGTCTAGAGCGATTTTCTAGGTTAGCTAGCCAGCTATTGTCGTTCTTTTAACGCAACGTAACGTAATCAACACTGCTAGCTAGCCAGCTGGCCCCGAATAGCAGCACTGTAAAAACTATTACACTCAACGGAACGACTTGATTAGTGTAGTGTCAACAACGCAGCCACTGCCAGCTAGCCTACAAAGTCAACAACGCAGCCACTGCCAGCTAGCCTTCTTCAGCAGTACTGTATCATTTTAATCATTTTAGTCAATAAGATTCTTGCTGCGTAAGCTTAACTTTCTGAACATTCGAGACGTGTAGTCCACTTGTCATTCAATCTCCTTGCATTAGCGTAGCCTCTTCTGTAGCCTGTCAACTATGTGTCTGTCTATCCCTGTTCTCTCCTCTCTGCACAGACCATACAAATGCTCCACACCGCGTGGCCACGGCCACCCTAATCTGGTGGTCCCAGCGCGCACGACCCACGTGGAGTTCCAGGTCTCCGGTAGCCTCTGGAACTGCCGATCTGCGGCCAACAAGGCAGAGTTCATCTCAGCCTATGCCTCCCTCCAGTCCCTCGACTTCTTGGCACTGACGGAAACATGGATCACCACAGATAACACTGCTACTCCTACTGCTCTCTCCTCGTCCGCCCACGTGTTCGCACACCCGAGAGCTTCTGGTCAGCGGGGTGGTGGCACCGGGATCCTCATCTCTCCCAAGTGGTCATTCTCTCTTTCTCCCCTTACCCATCTGTCTATCGCCTCCTTTGAATTCCATGCTGTCACAGTTACCAGCCCTTTCAAGCTTAACATCCTTATCATTTATCGCCCTCCAGGTTCCCTCGGAGAGTTCATCAATGAGCTTGATGCCTTGATAAGCTCCTTTCCTGAGGACGGCTCACCTCTCACAGTTCTGGGCGACTTTAACCTCCCCACGTCTACCTTTGACTCATTCCTCTCTGCCTCCTTCTTTCCACTGCTCTCCTCTTTTGACCTCACCCTCTCACCTTCCCCCTACTCACAAGGCAGGCAATACGCTCGACCTCATCTTTACTAGATGCTGTTCTTCCACTAACCTCATTGCAACTCCCCTCCAAGTCTCCGACCACTACCTGTATCCTTTTCCCTCTCGCTCTCATCCAACACTTCCCACACTGCCCCTACTCGGATGGTATCGCGCCGTCCCAACCTTCGCTCTCTCTCCCCGCTACTCTCTCCCTCTTTCATCCTATCATCTCTTCCCTCTGCTCAAACCTTCTCCAACCTATCTCCTGATTCTGCCTCCTCAACCCTCCTCTCCTCCCTTTCTGCATCCTTTGACTCTCTATGTCCCCTATTCACCAGGCCGGCTCGGTCCTCCCCTCCCGCTCCGTGGCTCGACGACTCATTGCGAGCTCACAGAACAGGGCTCCGGGCAGCCGAGCGGAAATGGAGGAAAACTCGCCTCCCTGCGGACCTGGCATCCTTTCACTCCCTCCTCTCTACATTTTCCTCCTCTGTCTCTGCTGCTAAAGCCACTTTCTACCACTCTAAATTCCAAGCATCTGCCTCTAACCCTAGGAAGCTCTTTGCCACCTTCTCCTCCCTCCTGAATCCTCCTCCCCCTCCCCCTCCTCCCTCTCTGCAGATGACTTCGTCAACCATTTTGAAAAGAAGGTCGACGACATCCGATCCTCGTTTGCTAAGTCAAACGACACCGCTGGTTCTGCTCACACTGCCCTACCCTGTGCTCTGACCTCTTTCTCCCCTCTCTCTCCAGATGAAATCTCGCGTCTTGTGACGGCCGGCCGCCCAACAACCTGCCCGCTTGACCCTATCCCCTCCTCTCTTCTCCAGACCATTTCCGGAGACCTTCTCCCTTACCTCACCTCGCTCATCAACTCATCGCTGACCGCTGGCTACGTCCCTTCCGTCTTCAAGAGAGTGAGAGTTGCACCCCTTCTGAAAAAACCTACACTCGATCCCTCCGATGTCAACAACTACAGACCAGTATCCCTTCTTTCTTTTTCTCCAAAACTCTTGAACGTGCCGTCCTTGGCCAGCTCTCCCGCTATCTCTCTCAGAATGACCTTCTTGATCCAAATCAGTCAGGTTTCAAGACTAGTCATTCAACTGAGACTGCTCTTCTCTGTATCACGGAGGCGCTCCGCACTGCTAAAGCTAACTCTCTTTCCTCTGCTCTCATCCTTCTAGACCTATCGGCTGCCTTCGATACTGTGAACCATCAGATCCTCCTCTCCACCCTCTCCGAGTTGGGCATCTCCGGCGCGGACCACGCTTGGATTGCGTCCTACCTGACAGGTCGCTCCTACCAGGTGGCGTGGCGAGAATCTGTCTCCTCACCACACGCTCTCACCACTGGGGTCCCCAGGGCTCTGTTCTAGGCCCTCTCCTATTCTCGCTATACACCAAGTTACTTGGCTCTGTCATAACCTCACATGGTCTCTCCTATCATTGCTATGCAGACGACACACAATTAATCTTCTCCTTTCCCCTTCTGATGACCAGGTGGCGAATCGCATCTCTGCATGTCTGGCAGACATATCAATGTGGATGACGGATCACCACCTCAAGCTGAACCTCGGCAAGACGGAGCTGCTCTTCCTCCCGGGGAAGGACTGCCCGTTCCATGATCTCGCCATCACGGTTGACAACTCCATTGTGTCCTCCTCCCAGAGCGCTAAGAACCTTGGCGTGATCCTGGACAACACCCTGTCGTTCTCAACTAACATCAAGGCGGTGGCCCGTTCCTGTAGGTTCATGCTCTACAACATCCGCAGAGTACGACCCTGCCTCACACAGGAAGCGGCGCAGGTCCTAATCCAGGCACTTGTCATCTCCCGTCTGGATTACTGCAACTCGCTGTTGGCTGGGCTCCCTGCCTGTGCCATTAAACCCCTACAACTCATCCAGAACGCCGCAGCCCGTCTGGTGTTCAACCTTCCCAAGTTCTCTCACGTCACCCCGCTCCTCCGCTCTCTCCACTGGCTTCCAGTTGAAGCTCGCATCCGCTACAAGACCATGGTGCTTGCCTACGGAGCTGTGAGGGGGAACGGCACCTCAGTACCTCCAGGCTCTGATCAGGCCCTACACCCAAACAAGGGCACTGCGTTCATCCACCTCTGGCCTGCTCGCCTCCCTACCACTGAGGAAGTACAGTTCCCGCTCAGCCCAGTCAAAACTGTTCGCTGCTCTGGCCCCCAATGGTGGAACAAACTCCCTCACGACGCCAGGACAGCGGAGTCAATCACCACCTTCCGGAGACACCTGAAACCCCACCTCTTTAAGGAATACCTAGGATAGGATAAGAAATCCTTCTCACCCCCTAAAAGATTTAGATGCACTATTGTAAAGTGGCTGTTCCACTGGATGTCATAAGGTGAATGCACCAATTTGTAAGTCGCTCTGGATAAGAGCGTCTGCTAAATGACTTAAATGTAAATGTAAATGTAGCTCATCCTGGCATGTTCTGTGTTGGTTCGGATGGATTTTGCTGATTCAGCTCATCCTGGCGGGTTCTGTGTTGGTTTGGATGGATTTGGCTGATTTAGCTCATCCTGACGGGTTCTGTGTTGATTCGGATGGATTTGGCTGATTTAGCTCATCCTGGCGGGTTCTGTGTTGGTTCGGATGGATTTGGCTGATTTAGCTCATCCTGACGGGTTCTGTGTTGATTCGGATGGATTTGGCTGATTTAGCTCATCCTGGCGGGTTCTGTGTTGATTCGGATGGATTTGGCTGATTTAGCTCATCCTGGCGGGTTCTGTGTTGGTTCGGATGGATTTAGCTGATTTAGCTCATCCTGGCGGGTTCTGTGTTGGTTCGGATGGATTTGACTGATTTAGCTCATCCTGGCGGGTTCTGTGTTGATCCGGATGGATTTGACTGATTTAGCTCATCCTGGTGGGTTCTGTGTTGATCCGGATGGATTTGACTGATTTAGCTCATCCTGGCGGGTTCTGTGTTGATTCGGATGGATTTGGCTGATTTAGCTCATCCTGACGGGTTCTGTGTTGGTTCGGATGGATTTTGCTGATTTAGCTCATCCTGGTGGGTTCTGTGTTGGTTCGGAAGGATTTGGCTGATTTAGCTCATCCTGGCGGGTTCTGTGTTGGTTCGGATAGATTTGACTGATTTAGCTCATCCTGGTGGGTTCTGTGTTGGTTCAGATGGATTTGACTGATTTAGCTCATCCTGGTGGGTTCTGTGTTGGTTCGGATGGATTTGACTGATTTAGCTCATCCTGGTGGGTTCTGTGTTGGTTTGGATGGATTTGACTGATTTAGCTCATCCTGGCTGGTTCTGTGTTGATTCGGATGGATTTGGCTGATTTAGCTCATCCTGACGGGTTCTGTGTTGGTTCGGATGGATTTAGCTGATTTAGCTCATCCTGGCGGGTTCTGTGTTGGTTCGGATGGATTTGACTGATTTAGCTCATCCTGGTGGGTTCTGTGTTTGTTTGGATGGATTTTGCTGATTTAGCTCATCCTGGTGGGTTCTGTGTTGGTTCGGATGGATTTTGCTGATTTAGCTCATCCTGGTGGGTTCTGTGTTGGTTCGGATGGATTTGGCTGATTTAGCTCATCCTGACGGGTTCTGTGTTGGTTCGGATGGATTTGGCTGATTTTAGCTCATCCTGACGGGTTCTGTGTTGATTCGGATGGATTTAGCTGATTTAGCTCATCCTGGTGGGTTCTGTGTTGTATCGGATGGATTTGGCTGATTTAGCTCATCCTGGTGGGTTCTGTGTTGGTTTGGATGGATTTGACTGATTTAGCTCATCCTGATGGGTTCTGTGTTGGTTCGGATGGATTTGGCTGATTTTGCTCATCCTGGCGGGTTCTGTGTTGGTTCGGATGGATTTGGCTGATTTAGCTCATCCTGGCGGGTTCTGTGTTGGTTCGGATGGATTTGGCTGATTTTGCTCATCCTGGCGGGTTCTGTGTTGGTTCGGATGGATTTGGCTGATTTAGCTCATCCTGCCGGGTTCTGTGTTGGTTCGGATGGATTTAGCTGATTTAGCTCATCCTGGCGGGTTCTGTGTTGGTTCGGATGGATTTGGCTGATTTAGCTCATCCTGGCGGGTTCTGTGTTGGTTCGGATGGATTTAGCTGATTTAGCTCATCCTGGCGGGTTCTGTATTGATTCGGATGGATTTAGCTGATTTAGCTCATCCTGGTGGGTTCTGTGTTGGTTCGGATGGATTTTGCTGATTTAGCTCATCCTGACGGGTTCTGTGTTGGTTCGGATGGATTTAGCTGATTTAGCTCATCCTGGCGGGTTCTGTGTTGATTCGGATGGATTTAGCTGATTTAGCTCATCCTGGCGGGTTCTGTGTTGATTCGGATGGATTTAGCTGATTTAGCTCATCCTGGCTGGTTCTGTGTTGATTCGGATGGATTTGGCTGATTTAGCTCATCCTGACGGGTTCTGTGTTGGTTCGGATGGATTTAGCTGATTTAGCTCATCCTGGCGGGTTCTGTGTTGGTTCGGATGGATTTGACTGATTTAGCTCATCCTGGTGGGTTCTGTGTTGGTTTGGATGGATTTTGCTGATTTAGCTCATCCTGGTGGGTTCTGTGTTGGTTCGGATGGATTTTGCTGATTTAGCTCATCCTGGTGGGTTCTGTGTTGGTTCGGATGGAATTTGGCTGATTTAGCTCATCCTGACGGGTTCTGTGTTGGTTCGGATGGATTTGGCTGATTTTAGCTCATCCTGACGGGTTCTGTGTTGATTCGGATGGATTTGGCTGATTTAGCTCATCCTGGTGGGTTCTGTGTTGTATCGGATGGATTTGGCTGATTTAGCTCATCCTGGTGGGTTCTGTGTTGGTTCGGATGGATTTGACTGATTTAGCTCATCCTGATGGGTTCTGTGTTGGTTCGGATGGATTTGGCTGATTTAGCTCATCCTGGCGGGTTCTGTGTTGGTTCGGATGGATTTGGCTGATTTAGCTCATCCTGACGGGTTCTGTGTTGGTTCGGATGGATTTGGCTGATTTAGCTCATCCTGGCGGGTTCTGTGTTGGTTCGGATGGATTTGGCTGATTTAGCTCATCCTGGCGGGTTCTGTGTTGGTTCGGATGGATTTGGCTGATTTAGCTCATCCTGACGGGTTCTGTGTTGGTTCGGATGGATTTGGCTGATTTAGCTCATCCTGGTGGGTTCTGTGTTGGTTCGGATGGATTTGGCTGATTTAGCTCATCCTGGCGGGTTCTGTGTTGGTTCAGATGGATTTAGCTGATTTAGCTCATCCTGGCGGGTTCTGTGTTGATTCGGATGGATTTAGCTGATTTAGCTCATCCTGGCGGGTTCTGTGTTGATTCGGATGGATTTAGCTGATTTAGCTCATCCTGGTGGGTTCTGTGTTGGTTCGGATGGATTTGGCTGATTTAGCTCATCCTGACGGGTTCTGTGTTGATTCGGATGGATTTGGCTGATTTAGCTCATCCTGGCGGGTTCTGTGTTGATTCGGATGGGTTTGGCTGATTTAGCTCATCCTGGCGGGTTCTGTGTTGGTTCGGATGGATTTAGCTGATTTAGCTCATCCTGGCGGGTTCTGTGTTGGTTGGATGGATTTGACTGATTTAGCTCATCCTGGCGGGTTCTGTGTTGATCCGGATGGATTTGACTGATTTAGCTCATCCTGGTGGGTTCTGTGTTGATCCGGATGGATTTGACTGATTTAGCTCATCCTGGCGGGTTCTGTGTTGATTCGGATGGATTTGGCTGATTTAGCTCATCCTGACGGGTTCTGTGTTGGTTCGGATGGATTTTGCTGATTTAGCTCATCCTGACGGGTTCTGTGTTGGTTCGGATGGATTTAGCTGATTTAGCTCATCCTGGCGGGTTCTGTGTTGATTCGGATGGATTTAGCTGATTTAGCTCATCCTGGCGGGTTCTGTGTTGATTCGGATGGATTTAGCTGATTTAGCTCATCCTGGTGGGTTCTGTGTTGGTTCGGATGGATTTAGCTGATTTAGCTCATCCTGGTGGGTTCTGTGTTGGTTCGGATGGATTTGGCTTAAGCCCTGTACCATAATAACCACATTGTTGTTTACTGATTGTTGTTGTTATTCTCTGGGAGTGCGACAATGCCTGTATAATGATGGGGTCATGGGGTATACGGCTAGGGTTGGCCGTGTGGTAGTATTGTTGTACTTGTATGCTAGCAGACAGACGGCACTCTTAAAAAGAAAGCGCTATCTCGAGCCATATAGGGTTCTTCGGCTGTCCCAATAAGAGAATCCTGTGGAGATCCCTTTTTGATTCCGCCAAAAAGTTACCCAATGGGGACAGCCGAAATATTGGATCCCTTTTTTTCTATGGGTGTTGTTACGCCAAAAGAGGCTAATACATATTTTGTATTGACATTGGTGTAGCTGGCGCCAGACTCTCACCAACTAAGCCACACAGGGCTGATGTACACGTATGGCACCAGACAGACTGTTTAGGTAGCAAAATAGGCAGCTTTGAGCCCTACAGATCCCAGTGGTCAAAGCTTGGCAATCATGGGTAGTTTTCCTGCTTTTGGCTTAGGCTCAATTCAAGCCTCTCTTGTCTGAGAGCTGATGCCCAGCGTTTTATTATTAACAGCAACACAATTATCCAGGTTTCAATTTAAAAAATGAACTACCTGCATGTATACACTCTGATTAATTGACCTGATTGTCTTAAATACATAGGGGTGGCAGGTAGCCTAGTGGTTAGAGCATTGGGCCAGTAATCGAAATGTTGCCAGATCAAATCCCTGAGCTGACAAGGTAAAAATCTGTCATTCTGCCCCTAAACAAGGCAGTTAACCCACTGTTCCTAGGCTGTCATTGTAAATAAGAATTTGTTCTTAACTGGTTAAATTAAAAACATTTTTATTTATTTAAATACAGCCGATGTCCGCTCCCCTGTGGAAATACAATTAGCAAAATACAAAACCCCCCCTAAAGAAATCTGCATCTGGGGTGGAAGGTGGCCGAGATACAGCGGTGTTTGTTAAATCATGAGACATCCCGAAAATCTGTCTCTAACCAGAATAGAAAGAGTGGGAGGCCCCGGTGTACAACTGATCAAGAGGACAAGTACATTACAGTTGTGCACCGGGGCCTCCCACTACTCTTTCTATTCTGATTAGAGCCAACTTGCACTGTTCTGTAAAGGGAGTAGTACACAGCATTGTACGAGATCTTCAGTTTCTTGCCAATTTCTCACATGGAATAGCCTTAATTTCTCAGAACAAGAGTAGACTGATGAGTTTCAGAAGAAAGTTCTTTGTTTCTGGCCATTTTGAGCCTGTAATCTAACCCACAAATGCTGATGCTCCAGATACTCAACCAGTCTAAAGAAGTTCAGTTTTATTGATTATTTAAATAGCACAGTAGTTTTCAGCTGTGTTAACATAATTGCAAAAGGGTTTTCTAATGATCAATTAGCCTTTCAAAATGTTAACCTGGGATTAGCTAACACAATGTGCCATTGGAACACAGGAGTGATGGTTGCTGATAATGGACCTATGTAGATATTCCATTAAAAATCAGCCATTTCCAGCTACAATAGTCATTCACAACATTAACAATGTCTACACTGTATTTCTTATCAATTTAATGTTATTTAAATTGGACAAAAAGGTAGCCTTTCTTTCAAAAACAATATATATATATATGGATACATAATAATAATCCTGATCTTTCTTGTATTTCTCAGATATAGGAAAGACACTTTAAAACACTTTAAATCAAACTTCCTTTTGATTTTTTTGACTGTCTTTCCATGTATGAATGTGTTATTTCAGTGTGTTTCTATGGGCTAATAGTAAGGCCAAATATATCAAACATTTTATCAAATTATATTTGTATATATCTTTTTTATATACCTAAAGGGGTCCTAAAATTCTAAAATTGCTAAATGATCCTTGGTATGACCATCCTAAAACAATTCCATATGTTAGCTTAGTAGAACCCCCCCCCCCAGTTTAGACTCTTAAGGATTAATGGATGGAGGCAAGTGTTTGGGGCATTGTGGTTCCTGACCTGATAGTAACTTGACTTTATAGTTATATTTAGATATCCCCAGTATGCTTCCCCTTCACGTACAGACACACACACGCACATACACACTGTGCCACCCCCAAGTGGTATAACAGTCAAGTCAGTTCAATCTGGTTGGATTTGGTTAGTCTACTTTAGAAAGAGAGATTGAAGAGGAAAACACAATCAAGTGTAAGTACAGTAGTCTGTTGAAGAGACAGAACGTGGCTGTGTGGGCCCCAATAACCTCCATGTTGTAATCCCCTCTGGAGAATCCGAAGCCCCTATGTTCTGTGTTGTACCTTGTGGTTTGGAGCTCCCATCGTGTCCAGTCGTCTTACCAAGAACCTCCAGGTGAGACACATGAGAATGTAGAATGTTAGGCTCAGCATTTTCTGGGCATCTAAAATGAGGCTAAGGCAGCTTCCATACAAAATATACTGTCAATGTTGTACATTGTACTGTAGCTGTGTTCATGGCTACATAACTTGATGCTCTTGTGGTCAGATGAGTGGGGTTGATAGAGAACATTGGACTCTTGGTTTCCCATTCAGTGTTTTCTCACGATCCTCTTGTATTCCTATCAGTGTTTGTGGGTGTGTGTTTGCGTGTGTGTGTGTGTATGTGTGTGTTTGCGTGTGTGTGTGTGTGTGTATGTTTGTGCATGTGCGTGCCCCTGTGTGTGCATTTGTGTGTGGACTACAGGGAGGAAATGTGTTCATTGGAAAGACTATAGTGCTGAGTCAGAAGACTGGAGTCAATCACATAGAGGAGAACTACCTCAGAGCTGTATATGTGCATGTCCTGGTGTGTGTTTGTGCATGTGGGGGTGTGTGTGTGTGCATGTGTGGGTGCCTGCATGTGTGTATGTGGGGGTGTGTGTGCGTGCATGTCTGGGTGTGTGTTTGTGTGTGCGTGCGTGTGTGTGCGCAGCATAAACTACACACAACACAAACCCTATGCTCAGCTATTATGGTACTACAGTGTGTAATGGCCACTAATGGGAACCTTCGCTAAATAACATGAGTGTTCACTATGTAGTCTCAGGGAACACCGTTGACTCTCTTCTTGACCTCATTAGCTTTTCAAGTAGGATATTTGGTGAACTAAATAAATATTTGGTCAACTATATTAGATATCCGTTGGTGGCTTTGACTGATGCACTTTTACCGAGTTCCGTTTTCCTGTTCCCAAGAGAGACCAGTGAGATGGTTACTGGTTACTCATGTTTTTTTTTTTTTTTTTTGGGGGGGTGGACGACTAATGACAATACTGTGGTTAATTGACATACTTATACAATGCAACATGAATGACAAGCAATGATGTTTCTCTTCTCCCTCCAAACCATTTGCAGGATAGTCTGTGTCACTGCGGTTCCTTCCTGACATGTTTTAAGGCTTCTGGAATGAGCTTAGATCAATTAAGGTCCATTTCCTCTTCTCACGGTGTTGGCATGGTCGGCAGGGCATAAATTGCCCAGTAAGATGGATGATGTGTGTGTGTGTGTGTGTGTGTGTGTGTGTGTGTGTGTGTGTGTGTGTGTGTGTGTGTGTGTGTGTGTGTGTGTGTGTGTGTGTGTGTGTGTGTGTGTGTGTGTGTGTGTGTGTGTGTGTGTGTGTGTGTGTGGTTGTTCAGTTAAGATGGATGCATATGGGACACAGAGACAGAGAGAAACAACATGGTTTTCTGCGTGATTACGCCGACCATGAAATCCTATAAATCCAATCAATCCCAAGCCCCGCTTGTGTTTCTCTGCTCTCTTTCTATGTGTGTGTGTGCATGTATCGTCTCAGAACACACGGAAAGTTCTTATCTTTAGACTGATTGCACTATTTATCACCATGGCAGAGTAATCTGGTAAGGTGTTACATCTAAATGATGAATTGCTATGAGTAATGCATTCAGTACTGTAGTAATGCAAGTCTCGCTTGCCAGACTCATGGCACTCCAGACAAGGCGGCTATGTCGAAAAGACAAAACCCCGTCCAATATCTACTTATCTATTGTCTTACAAATGCTTGCCGCTCTTGCCCAGCACTTTGCCGTAAATGGTGACTAGATTATGTCCCCAATGGAGAGCAAAGGCTACATCTAATTAGCTTGGTGTTTCCGGCCTACACCACCTTGTATTCTTTTTCAATTGAAGTCCATCTTCATCTAATGTTTGTGAAATTAGAAACTTAATGGAGCTCATTCATGAATTAATAATCGAGCTAGCATCACAGTTCCGTTTCCACCTTAAGTGTCTTGCCACTGAGAGTTGTAAAGAGCAACCCAGAATAGGAAGATCCACTTGGGGCACACTCTCCCGAAAGATAACTGGTATGGGATGAAGGGAATACTTTACCCCTGAATATGTTTGACAGACTATGTAGGCATTGAATTAGAACAACCCAGGGAGAAAGGTTTTGTCATGTTCGTCATAACGACGTGATAAGAATACATACTTCTTTTAATGACGAATAAACACTGAACAAATGATACAGAAACGACCGTGACGCTATGCGCCACGAGTACTGACAGGCAACTCCACATAGACAATAACCCATAAAACCACAATGAAAATGGCAACCTAAATAGGATCCCCAATCAGAGACAACGATAAACAGCTGTCTCTGATTGGGAACCAATTCAGGACACCGTAGACCTACATTTACCTAGACAATACCAAAACCCCATAGATATACACAAAAATCCTAGACAAGCCAAAAACACATACCACCCTCGTCACACCCTGACCTAACCAAAATAATAAAGAAAACAAAGACAACTAAGGTCAGGGCGTGACAGGCTTAATGGCAGTGCTTTAGTGACATACCCATATTCATTGAATCATCTTTCACATCCTCATGTTTCAAATCACATTTTATTTGTCACATGCAGATGTTATTGCGGGTTTTGCGAAATGCTTCAGTGTGGTAAGGATGTTCGCAAGGTGCTGAGTCTTGGTCTTCATGCAAAACAAGTTTTTATTTTATCATTCAAGTCTTAAACTCTTGGATTTATACTTGTACTCAAGTGTCATCTTCAGTCAAAACAATGTCCCCGTGGGCTTGTGTCACAGCGAGCATGATGATGATGAGGAGAAGGAGAAGGAGAAGGCAGAGGACAAATTGAAAAAGGTGCTTCTGTACTTGAGGTGCTGCCTCTCAAAGTGTCATGGTCTGGACCCCAGCATGGGGTATGACTATAGAGAGAGAATATGTATATCTCTCTGATAGTGAGTGAGACAGGAGGAGGGCTTAAGAGATTAGACCTTCCCCTGTCCGCTGTATGTATGTGTGTGTGCGTGCGTATGCCTCTCCATCTGTGTGTGTGTAGCGTCAACCCCTCGGCGAATCTACTCTCTCTGCGCTGCGGGGAGGCGTCTTCAATGGCAGCGTATTTGCAGGATGCTACCGTCCTGCTCTTCTCCGTCAGGGAATTAGGCTTTACTCCTCCGCCTCTCCGACTGAGAGCTTCTCTCCTCTGCTTGCCTCCATCCATCCACTGCTGTGCTCATTTGTGAGACAGACAATGGAGAGAAGGATTTATAGGACAGTTGACAGGAAAGGCCCGTTTGAGAGGATGGTAGCGACACGGGCTTCTAAGTAGGTTCGTTTTCTCACAAACAAGCAAGAAACCACATGCTGTATGCACACACACGAACAAGCACGCTCACATATGAACACACGCAGGCACACACGAACAAGCACGCTCACATATGAACACATACACACATACACACACACAAACACACACACAGTCATGACACAGAGGTGGCTACAGCAGATGGTTTTCCACTCTTATTTTGTATCCTGGTTATTTTCAGGTCCAGGATAATGACTCAAATATGTTATTGTAGGTTATGGATATGGATATTCATCGCACCAATGAATGTAACCCCTCTGAAGGACTAAATATAATTAAGCAGAATGCTCGTGGCTTATTTTATTATTCTGTTAAACGGTTTTCTCTCTCTGTGGTTTAGGCAAAGTTAATCTGTGGCCTAATGTTGAATTCATTCCCTTTAATCCAATAATGTAATGAATGGGACTAGGCACTCGGAAGCCTCAACATAGATTCATCTGTTTATTGTTTGTGTCGGTTTAGCCGGCTAATGTAAATGGCATTGACGCCCTCTCTGGGATTCATTGCACAGTAATGTTCAATATTTTCATAACATCACTTAAGGCCCTTAAGGCCCCTCTTGGAAAAAATACGTATTTCTGTTCTATTCTAGACATGTATGATGCATTAGACTACATTTTTGTCGTTTTGAAGTTCCTATTTCTTGACACTTTTTGTGTTAGTCTTCGACAGAACTCTGCCCGATCGTGGTCTGGGACTATGCACCTAAAGTATATCTGTCTGGAAGCACCGATCCATCTGTTGATGTGTCATTCTTAGCTACTGATTAGTTATTTGTGTTGGATGAACCCGTAGTTACTGGTGAGTGTAGGGGTTAAGATGTCTATTGTGTTGTGGGCCTGATGCTTGTCACTGCTACCCTATACTATTCTATGGAGACCACTTAGCTGCTATCTTCTCAGACCAGAGGTGGCTTAAAGTAATTGAGCTGTGTGCCTTTTTCCTCTGAGAGTTCAGTCCTCCTTTTGACATTTTGCCTTAAGCTCATTAATCATGTTTGGGTTTATAATGGCAATACCTCGATACCTTTATAATACCTCTATAAAGTCAATACCTCGATACAACACCTCGATACCCATGGGTTACTGATCTGGAGTGTTTGTTTAGTAAATAGTACAGAGGAGTGTGCTTATGTGTTTGTGTGTGGGCGCATGCGTGTGTGCGTCCATGTGTGTGTGTGTCGTCCGTGTGTGTGTGTGCACATGCTGTGTGTGACTACCGGATTGAAAGTTCATCCCAGTTCACATTACACTTATCAGTGATTAGCCCTGTGGAAGAAAATGTACCGCACAGCCATTTACCCCCTGTCCGACATTTAATAGACATGATTACAGAGATAATTGTGAGTGGGAACCGTAAGAACCAAGAGAAAGGTCAAGTGAATAAAGAAGCACTCTATTCTTATTTACAATAACATTTACTCCGAAATGGCGCAATAAATTATTTGACACTAATCTCTGTTGGGCACAAAATAATCTGAAACACAGCCAAAACAAACGGCAAATGCATCCAACAAGTTTGTAGAGTCACAAGCTTGATGTAATCATTGCGTGTTAGGAATATGGGACCAAATATTAAACTTAAGTGAATAAGTGAATTTGTCCCAATACTTTTGGTTCCCTAAAATGGGGGGACTATTTATAACGAGTGCTGTAATTTCTAAACGGTTCACCCGATTTTGATTTTTTTTTTTTAAATACTCACAAATTACAGTTGACAGTCTGCACTTTAACCTCATCGTCATTGTTTCATTTCAGTACAGAGCCAAAACAACTAAACATTTGTCACAGTCCCAAGACTTTCGGAGCTCACTGTATGTGTGAGTGGGAACAGTAAGAACCGATGGGAGCATCATCAGTAGAGAAAGTTCAAGTGAACAAAGAGCTGTGTCTCCATGGTGATGAGACAGTTAATACCATATACGAGATGAATCATGAATGGACCGTATATAGGTTTAAATTATTACCTCCAGTCCAGCAACATCTTTAGCAGTGAAATTGGCTCATACATAAAAAAAATATATTATCACGTACCAGTTACTCAGATTCCTGGTTAGTGACATTTCAAGAACTTGAAAGGCTTGATATTATATACTTCAAGTCATGACTTCACTGATAGATTGAGAAAATCAGATACTCTATTTTTAGAAACAGCATTGCTTTGTGTTGCCCTTAGAGGAGTCTACGTAATAGAACGGAAATTCCAACACGCTGGTATTCTTGACGCTTCCAAACAGAGGAGTCTACAGCCATGACTTTAGGGCGAAGCTACTGTGGTGCTGACTGTAGAGCATGCATAGGGCTACGGGATTTATGCATAGCCTAGGCTAGCATTAAGCTTGAATGCTTTGGCATGCGTTGAAGGAATGGTTGTGTGCTGGTGTTATTGATATACAGGTCAGCTGGTGTGTGACCTTTGTGACCCGAAGGGCATTATGTTGACTGGGAGAGCCGGATAAATAGCTTACATTACATTAGCGTGACACGTGGAGACCGAAGAGAGTGAGTGACACAGAGAACCAAGCATGTCTGGGCTGTCTACGATGGGATTGGGTCACGATACTACGCCTTCTGTTTGGGGCATTATTTTCAGTAGCCTAGTCAGTGGGATGTGTACCATACTGTGCCACAGGCTAGTAATAGCCTCCACTTGGTTTTATAAAGCAGCTGTTATGAATGTGCCAATGAAATCAGTAATCAATCCAGTTCTTGACAGTTTGTGGATAAGGTTTATTATTTTATCTAGCATCATATTTCCTTGTCTTATCTGTCCTCTTACCAAACTATCACTGGAGCTACTGCAAAGTACTTTTGCATGGATTGCTACTAGCGTTAGCGCCATGACATGCTAGCTGTTCCCATAGACTTCCATTTATTGAGCCAACGTCTATCCATTTAAAAGCGCGTCTCGGCAGAAATATTTCTTTAAATATAATTACATTATTTGTTGCAGTGGTGGCAATCATTTATTTGAATGAATATAGGGTAAACAACGGGGAAGCTTCCCTATGCTACAGGATGGGAAGCAGTGTCGGGGAACAAGGGAAGCAATTTAAAGCCTCTAAGCAGTTGTGCGGATGCGGTCAGAAGTTATGTGTTTGAGGTCAGAAGTTGCCTTCACCCCTTACTGTATCAAGGCTGAATTGGAGTGATGTAGATTATGGAGGCCACATTTTTATCAGCTGTTGCTCATTTTATATTCACAAGTCAATTCTTTTTGATCATTAATTCATAGGGGAAGGCTATGCCATGCAACAAAGACTGAGACCAGAATGGAGTACAACAACACTGCTGTAGTACTTTCTCTGACACATTTCTAAATGTGGATAGTTGAAAAGCAGTGATTCAACATCAACAGGCTGATGGTGTACACTACAGTAGGTACCTAATTAGACAGCAAATGACTGAATAAACATTATTTCCACATCAACTTTGAACCTAAATCCAGTGACATATTGAATTAGAATTGAATAAATGCTGAATTCTACTGACTACTCAACCAAATGTAAATCAACACTAGTGGGGTAAACACTGTGGGGAATGATCAACAGACCCTTCCGATCAAATTAATTGAAGCATAATGTTCTTACACTCAGACTACTGCTTTGTAAGACTCTGCAGCCTCACAACCATGTTATTAGTATGCACAGCTTGACATCGTTTCTCTCCTTGCAATTCAGTCCAATCAATATACTGTATGTCTCCTTCTTTCCTTTTTTCTCCTTATACATTCTCTGCAGCATTTGGACAGAAAATGTCCTCAGAATGACCACACAATCATGTTCTATATGATGATATATTCTCAACTTCCTCTCATGTGTGAGGACCAACATACATTCTTGACAAAGATGTACAATAGCAAGTAGCAAGGGGACCACATTGAATACCCCACGTTTGTGGTCAGTTCATAAACAAAGAATGTCTCGCTATAAACTTTGACCCCAGTGGTCACTCACTCCCTTTTTGATTGAGACCAATCCTGTTTAAACCTATTCTTGGCATCCTATATCACAGGATAACTTGAAATCTGATCTCTCTCTCTCTCTCTCTCTCTCTCTCTCTCTCTCTCTCTCTCTCTCTCTCTCTCTCTCTCTCTCTCTCTCTCTCTCTCTCTCTCTCTCTCTCTCTCTCTCTCTCTCTCTCTCTCTCTCTCTCTCTCTCTCTCTCTCTCTCTCTCTCTCTCTCTCTCTCTCTCTCTCTCTCTCTCTCTCTCTCTCTCTCTCTCTCTCTCTCAAAACGAAGAACATCTTGTTTGTGCAGTTTACAACTCATATATCCCCCCCCTACCCTCCCCCTCCTTGGCTTTGACTAGGCTGATAAGGGCCGATGTCCTCATAAACCATAAACACCCCACCTCCCACCCTCTATTATGTGGCTTAGAGTAGACCAAGCGGAGGAAAAAAGGGGGTGGGGGTGGGGGGTCGCTCTGCACCAGCGGATGCCCTGGGGTGGGGGGTGTGGGGTTCAACAGTGGGGGTGGGGAGTCTTGTTAAACCATAGCTAATGTTATTGGTTACTGGAGTGTGAAAGTAAAAAGATCACCGAATCTGAATTGAAATCCTTGTGTTGTATACGGCATAAGGGATCCTTAACTCAGGATTTCACACCAGAAAGTCACGATGAGAGACCCAGCCCGGAAATCTGACCACATGCAGTAATGGCGTGTCTGTGCCCGTGCGTGAGTCTGATGATAATGTTCAAGGTGTGATTTATAGAAGATGAGAAAGGGCCTTGAGGCCTGGCTGTCGCGTCCCTGGCCCTCTGGCTGGTGATTTAGTGTGATAAGTGAGTTTCCTTCATCAGGTGCATTCAGACTGATACAATAGAGGAAATTGGAGCCTGAAGAGACCATATTACTACTGATTATTAGATTCACTACCCAGTCTGCTGCTCCTCTGCTCACTCTTTGATTCTAGCGCATACCTATCGTAGAAAAAGAAAGCCAGGCGCCGGGCACTCAGGTGTCTGCTTAAATCTTGAAATTAATTTGAGGGACCAACAACTATCCAGGCTGTAATAGGTCTATGTGAGATATATATTTGATAGATTTATTCTAGAATCTGCCTCTGCATATCCTCTCCAAGGTGCACTTCTTAAATTCATTAATGATTCACAACTTAATAATGCTGTTAAAATGAGGATCCTGTTTGCGGTGTATAAGAGTCTCTAGGTTGTTGTGGGCCTGGAATTAATGACCTGGTTCTGGATCAAACTGTATTCATGAACTGTCTCAGAGTGGGAGTGAAACTGATCCTAGATCCTACTTTAAGACTATTAATACAGGCCTAGGTCCCCAACAACAATGGCGTTCCGGACTAAAATTAGAGTTTGCATGGTTTTTATCCACGGTCACAAAAGGCCCCTGCAAACACACAATTGCTCCCTTTCAAATGTGTTGCTAGGATACGAGCGCAGCAGAGACGAAATCCCCTCTGTGTTTCGTTTCTCCACAGCTGCAAAGCTCAGACATTATGTTATGTTATGTGTGTGTTGGAACCAGTTCAGGGAACAATTTTCACGAAAGTGATCTATACTGTTCCGGAACAGAACTGTCATTTTACAAGCATGGGAAACATTTCAGAGATTTAAAAAGGAACAGAAAGGAACTATATAAACCTTTTAGTTTTTTTTGTTGGTTCGAACCAGTTCAGAAAATGTGTTTTGTTGGTCAGAACAGTGGAACGGAACAAAAAAAATGATGATTCTGCTCAGAACGAAAGGATTCATTTTGGTTCCAAACCCTTGCTGAAGACACTCTGACATTTCATGCTAATAGGTCATTATCTCGGTATACAAATCGATTGTCTGATTAATTGTTTTTGATTTATGTTAATTATTAGTCGATTTTCAAGTGTCAGCATTTCAAGTGCCCGTTTGGTACTTTTAAAGTAGTCCTCTGAAAAGTGTGTATTTGATGCTTAGAAATCCGTATCTAATTCAACATTATTGATAACAATACAAATGCTTTTATTATCTGATGAACCAGCATGCAATCCATTGTTTTTAACCCCCTGGTGGTGTTTCATGAATCCTGCCTTGTGCCCTCATTACCTGAGCCTGTCTGTCGCTATGGCAGACGTCTCCAGAGAAGCCAGAAAGATGCTGTTCTATTCTACTGTTCCGCTGTCTGTAAGTAGCGCATTCTAGAGTGTTGCTGAAACAGCTGTTGCTTGTCATATTGTGTTTCCTTGGTGATGGGTTGATCATGTCACAGTACGCTCCAGGTAGTCTCCGACTCTGGGGGACACATAGTGACTGAGTGTTCAGCTAAAACAGCACTTAGGGAGGGCGGTTGCTAGTGACAACCATGGACCTGTCAATCATGGTGTTGTCGACCTGTTAGGGAAGACAGGGAGCTGGTCTCCTGCTGTGGTACCTAGAAGGCTGACATGATCAGTACTGTTGTTCAGGGCCAATGACATGAATAGTGGAAAGGATACTAGTACTGAATGTTCCAGAGTTGTCTTACTGGGCATGACTAGTGCTGTTCATTTGTAGGTTATGATTCACTCAAGCCCACAGCCTCAATTTGTCGGGGCATAGACTCTTCAAGGTGTTAAAAGTGTTCCACCGGGATGCTGGCCCATGTTGACTCCAATGCTTCAGTTGTGTTACGTTGTCTGGATGTCGTTTGGGCGGTGGACCATTTTTGATGCACACAGGAAACTGTTGAGCGTGAAAAATCCAACTTGCCCATTCACCCTCTGAATGGCACACATACACAATCCATGTCTCAATTGTTGCAAGACTTAAAAATCCTTCTCCTCCCCTTCATCAATGTTATGACATATTATGACATGGTTATGACCTTGTCGTAACGTGTTATGGTGCTGGGGTGTCAAGTAAAGTGTTACTCACCACCTGGATTCGGTCTTATGTAGAAACATTTGAATTTCTGTTTTTTACATTAGCTTAAAGTAGAGACTCAGAGCTACACAATGGTATATCATACACTACATTTGAGGAAACAATGGGACAGTAATTCTGCTTTGAAAGGTGATCAACTTGTTAACTCACTTTTGAGAAAACCGTCTTTCAACGTTTTGGTACTACTATTGGAGAGGCCTTCTTTGTCAACACCTGTTCAGCGTTGTTCACACCCTCTTAGGCCTTAGCCCCACCCATCTCGTTATAACCAGCTACTTCCAGACATCTAAGAGAGATAGAACAGCTCACTGGAAATTACTAACCCTGTTGCTCTGTGGTTTTGCGTTCAGAGCACACACTGGACGCTCTGGCCAATAAGTAGGGTTGTTCTGAAAGCTCTGACTTTACAACTACAGTCAAGTACCCAAGCTAACTGGCTAACATTGGCTAGCGAACGTTACTTCCAGACACATAATGAGGGAACACCCCACTCTGACCATTTTACTCGGCCTAGCAGAGCTGGTTTGGCTTTTATTTATTTATATATATATATATATATTTTTTACCCCGTTTTCTCCCCAATTTCGTGGTATCCAATTGTTTAGTAGCTACTATCTTGTCTCATCGCTACAACTCCCGTACGGGCTCGGGAGAGACGAAGGTTGAAAGTCATGCGTCGTCCGATACACAACCCAACCAAGCCGCACTGCTTCTTAACGCAGCGCGCATCCGACCCGGAAGCCAGTCGCACCAATGTGTCGGAGGAAACACTGTGCACCTGGCTTGGGGTCATTGTCCATTTGGAAGACCCATTTGCGACCAAGCTTTAACTTCCTGACAGATGTCTTGAGATGTTGCTTCAATATATCCACATAATTTCCCACCATTATGATGCCATCTATTTTGTGAAGTACACCAGTTCCTCCTGCAGCAAAGCACCCCCACAACATGATGCTGCCACCCCCGTGCTTCACGGTTGGGATGGTGTTCTTCGGCTTGCAAGAATCCCCCTTTTTTCCTCCAAACATAACGATGGTCATTATGGCCAAAATCGTAATTTAACAATTTTATTCGTATGTACAGATGGCGTATATTTTTGTTTCGTCAGATCACAGGACATTTCTCCAAAAAGTACGATCTTTATCCCCATGTGCAGTTGCAAACCGTAGTCTGGCTTTTATGGCGGTTTTGGAGCAGTGGCTTCTTCCTTGCTGAGTGGCTTTTCAAGTTATGTTGATATAGGACTCGTTTTACTGTGGATACAGATACTTTTGTACCTGTTTCCTCCAGCATCTTCACAAGGTCCTTTGCTGTTGTTCTGGGACTGATTTGCACTTTTCACACCAAGGTACGTTCATCTCTTGGAGACAAAACGCTTCTCCTTCCTGAGCGATATGACGGCTGCATGGTCCCATGGTTTTTATACTTGCGTACTATTGTTTGTACAGATGAATGTGTACCTTCAGGCATTTGGAAATTGCTCCCAAGGATGAACCAGACTTGTGGTGGTCTGCAATTTTTTCTATTTTCATTTTCCCATGATGATAAGCAAAGAGGCGGAGTTTGACGGTAGACCTTAAAATACATCCACAGGTACACCTCCAATTGACTCAAATGATGTCAATTAGCATACCAGAAGCTTCTAAAGCCATGACATAATTTTCTGACATTTTCCAAGCTGTTTAAAGGCACATTCAACTTAGTGTCTGTAAACTTCTGACCCACTGGAATTGGGATAAAGTAAGTTATAAGTGAAATAATCTGTCTGTAAACAATTGTTGGAAAAATTACTTGTGTCATGCACAAAGTAGATGTCCTGACCGACTTGCCAAAACTATAGTTTGTTAACAAGAAATGTGTGGAGTGGTTGAAAAACGAGTTTTAATGATTCCAACCTCAGTGTTTGTAAAACTTCCGACTTCAACTGTATATACTGAGATCATGTGACACTTAGATTGCACATAGGTGGACATTATTTAACTACTTATGTGACTTCTGAAGGTAATTGGTTGCACCATATCTTATTTAGGGGCTTCATAGCAAAGGGGGTGAATACATATGTACGCACCAATTTTCCATTTTTTTTTGTTGTTGAAACAAGTCATTTTTTTTCATTTCACTTGACCAATTTGGACTATTTCGTGTATGTCCATTATATTAAATCCAAATAAAAATCGTAATTTAACAATTTTATTCGTACGTACAGATGGCGTATAATATTTGATATTAAGACACGTGAAAGTTCACATGTTTGAGAAGGCATTTCTGCCAAAACAAAAACGTTCAGACAGCTCTCATGTGAAGTCGTGACTTGCGACATATGCCTAGTTTCCGGAATCGGGTTCACATATTTGCTCTTATCTTGAAGTGTATTGGATTCACTGAAATAGCTCCTTCGCCTGATGCCAAAAAGGGGCAAGAGTATTAATCTTATTGCACGGTAATATTCCTTTAAACTGTTCCTTCATGTCCATGCTCGGTCGTTTTATTTTGACTTCCCCCTGATTGGCCAATGAGAATTTCACACTGCTGGGTTAAGCTGCTTAATCAGAGCAATGTCACTGCAAGTTTGAACTGCTCAGCTCTCACGGCAATTACCAAAAAATGATTGCCATCAGAATATCTATTATATTTAGGGGTTTAAGAAGTCCTTTAAAAACAATGGCTGCCAAAGAGTATTAATGCCTTCTGGTCCGAACTGCTGTTGGTTAATCCTTGATTTAATGAGGTAAAGTAATGAGGTAAAGTAATGAGGTAAAGTAATGGTCTACGAGATGCAACGTTACTGTCTTATTTTAGTGGTGCAATGTGTTGTTCCATTATTTGGCTATTTTTACATCTCTCCACTCTCTGTCTCTGTCTCCCTTGCAGGAAAAGCAGCCTGTCCTGCTAATGTTTCGTCATCAGCCGTGGTTCTAAGCATCACCTCAGGAGGTTCTAATCAGAGCAACATGCTGCACCTCACTGTGCTCCTCCTTTTCCTCCTGTCCCTCACTTTCCCCTCCACGGGTGAGTTTCGTAGGGTAATCACACTCTAGGGATTTTCACACTACTGAACCGTACTGAGCCGAGCCAAACCAAGCGGTACTGCGCTGGCCTAGTTATGCAGTCACCGTAGTTGCTGGAACTTTACTGAAAATGAAAATATCAACGCTAGCTAGCACAGGTCAGTTCAGGCCGGCATGGTAGCGTGAAAAAGGGTAACGGTCTCATCTTCAGTTCAACTGCAGGAGAAATAGAATGTGTCTGTTCATTGAATTGCTACTTTTTTGGGATGCAGCCAAGGTCTAGCAGCTATCCACTGCATGTGCAGGCAGATAGAAGAGAGCAGGGCTGTAAAATGACCTGTCTGTGTTATGTAACCCCAGAAAACCCCTTCAGAAGTTTAGCTTTCAATTCAGCTGAAGCAAAGAATGTGTTGTTTGGACTCTGGCGTTCTCACTACTTCCCAACACATATCCTCCAAACAGATTGGGATAGTGGAGATTACATTTGTTCATAGGAAGAGGAGTGTGAGTCATGCTTCGACTTCACCCAAAGGCAATGACAACAGGGTGTGTTTTTGTGTGCCTGGCCCAGCGCATCACATTGTGCTGTATGCCTGCCTGATCCGGCCTCTTCTGAAACACAACAACAGACCAGCATGCATAAATGGGTCATCCCTATGGCTAAGGGACATCGCTTTGACATCGCTGTTGAGAGCCAACAAGGAGGAAGTTAGCCTGATGATTAATGTAATGTCGTTGTTGTAGTTACGTAAACTACAACATAGTCAAGACCGTGGAGAAGGAGAGAGGGCTACTGTCTCTTTTTGTGCAGAGGTCTGATAATCGTTGTTGACCATAGAAGTAGAGTCACTAGAAGGGACAAAGTCCATCACAGAACATTGACTTGAATAGGAATGTCCGTTCTAGTAATTCCATTTCTTTGCTGTTGACCAGCTGATTCTCCACCCTACTAAGGCTCTTATTGGACAATGCCTCAGTACTGTATGTCTCATGTTATGTTACATGATGTGACGTCCAACTCGAGCCCGAAATATCTTTGCACAATGAAACTGCAGCATCATTCTCCAGTGTGCAGATTTCAATATTTCTTTCAACACATCAAACCCAAGCTGACCATGTTGAAGATGTGTGATTGTTTGCATGGCCCTAGTCTGTAGCCTTCAGTACACGTCTGCTATCAATGCCCAATCGCCGTGATTATCACATATTCCATAATGCAACAAGAGACAGAAATGTATGGATCAGTGTATTCAAAGGGCAAGTCGAATGTCACTGCAAAAGCATCATTCGGTCAGCTTGCAATGTATAGCAATGTCACCTTTAACGCCTTGCTTCGTACAGAAGGGGAGATAGGGTAGATAGAAAGCCAGTGACAGTGTGTGCTGCATATAGATCGGGGGCGGTTGAGAAGTTTAACTTGCTGCAATATTAACCTTGCTGTTTTCTCTCAACAGTGATGGATGAATATGCTGAATAGAAGGAAACTCCAGCACACTGTTGGATCTTAATATTTTTTATTTAACCTTTATTTAACCAGGCAAGTCAAATAAGAACAAATTCTTATTTCCAATGACGGCCTGGCAAGAGGCAAAAGGCCTCCTTTGGGGACGGGGGAGAAAAAAAAACATTTTAAACTATGTAAAACAAAACAAAACAGAGACAGAAGACACTGGCAACAGCACAAATACAACAGCAAACAAACTGTGTGTGTGTGTGTGTGTGTGTGTGTGTGTGTGTGTGTGTGTGTGTGTGTGTGTGTGTGTGTGTGTGTGTGTGTGTGTGTGTGTGTGTGTGTGTGTGTGTGTGTGTGTGTGTGTGTGTGTGTGGAGTGTATAAAGAAAAACAAGCTTCCTTATATAAACCAATGTAAACTAGTGATATCGGGTAAAAAACAGAAAAAGCTACAGTACAAGTTAAACGTCTACTCATTCAAGGGTTTTTCTTTATTTTGACAAGTTTCTACATTGTAGAATAATAGTGAAGACATCAAAACTATGAAATAACACATATGGAATCATGTAGTAACCAGAAAAGTGTTAAACAAATCTAAATATATTTTTAGATTTTTAGATTCTTCAGTATCCACCCATTGCCTTGATAACAGCTTTGCACACTCTTGGCATTATCTCAATTCTGTTCATCTATTTGTCATTTGAACTCCTCCAGGGACACCAGGTCCTGGGGTTTTTATGTTGGCTTTGAAGGAATTCCAAGACCAGGGGGCTGAGTAATGAAAGGACCTTTTTCTATGATCGGTAAAACTTTTTGGGACTGTTGGCATGAAACAAGATTGAGATCTGAGCTTGAATGTGTTTTCATTTTGAGGTAGAAAGGAGGATAGATACAATGGAACCTTTTCCTAAAATGGCCTTGTAAATAAGAATGTGTCACTCTTTAAGCCTGCGGGTTGCTAGTGATGTCCACTCGACAGCACTGTAGAGATCACAATGGTGAGTTAGACATCTCTGATTGGTGACAAGACAAAGGGCTGCATGATACACAGAGTAATGAGCCGTCAGTGTAAAGCTTGAGGCTTGTGCATAAATAGTATTACCATAATCCAACACAGAGAGAAAAGTACAATGAATCAACTATTTTCTGGCGGCAAAGGTAAACAAGCTTTGTGCCGGTAATAAAACCCAACACGTAGCTTGAGTTTCCTGACAAGGTTCAAATCAAATTGTATTTGTCACATGCGCCGAATACAGTGAACTTCTCATCCACCCAAACTCCCAAATATTTGTACATTTTTACTTGCTCTATAGAATGTCCTTCCAAAGTAGTAATTCTGTGTTTTTTTTGTGTTTATTATTGGAAAATACAGTGCATTGTATTTTAGAGGAATTCAGAGCAAGCTTCAAATCGCACAGATGTTTAAAGCTTTTTCAGAAGCCAAAGTTAAACTGCTGACACTTGAATAGAGAACAGTGTCATCCGCATAAAAATGTACATCAGCTGTCTCAATATGTCTCTCAATGTTGTTAAATATAGATAATAAACAGCAGGGGACCTAAAATGTATCCTTGAGGCACACCCGAGTACAACTCCACGGTGTCTGACTTACAACCATCTGCCTTTGACAGGTTGTTCTCAAACCACTCCAGAGCATGACAAGTAATCCCAATACACTTGAATTTCTGCACCAAGACAGTATGGTCCACAGTGTTAAATGCTTTTGACAAGTCTATGAATACAGATACACAATGCAGCTTATTATCCAGGGCACAGTGAATATCATTCAAAACCCTAAAAGTTTCTGTGACAGTGCTGTGGCTAGACTTGAAAAATGATTGCGTACCACTCAAAATACTATTTTCCTGGAGGTGTGCCTTAAACTGCTTATTGACTAAGGACTCCAATACCTTTGCCAGAACAGAAAATTTAGCTAGTTATTCAGTAGAGTGGGACCACCTCCTTTCAAAAGAGGTAGAACAAATGCTGATTTCCACAACTTGGGGATTTCATTACATTCTATGGTGAGGTTAAAGATGCATGTTAAAGGGGGAGCAATGATGTCTGCAGCTAATTGTAGTAGGCGGGGGCCTAGATCATCAGGGCCAGGGGATTTTTTAAAACATTAATTGCTCTCAGGGCTCTATGCACCTCTGAGACAGAATAGGGCGAGCATTTCACAGGGTGCTCATGTTAACCTTTTAACCCTATCAACTAATCCGCCTGCATCACGAAAATCTGCCTGCATAAATTACCACCTGTGAGTCAACCAGCAGTTGTTTAGGGAGCTGTGCTTCTTGTTTACACTCTAAACCATTCACTACTTGCCAAATTTGGAAGGATTATTCAGACTATCAGCGGGAGAATTGAGGTAGTGGTCTGCTTTCAACTTTCGGGGTCATAGCCACACCCTGATTCTGGAGGCATTTAAAAGCCATCCAATCATCAGCTGAATCAGACCTTGCTTTAGTTCATCTGAGAACCAAGGAATCTGCACTTAATTCTGTACTGTTTGAATGGACATGCTTGTTGCGTACTTCCTGGAATGCTTTGTGGAAGTAAGAAAAAGCTAATTCAACATCAGGGACGAATTCAACTCTATTCCAGGCAATATTCAAAACATCATGTAAAAAAAAAAAACTGAGTATCAAACTGCTTCCAGTTTCTTTTCATGATGATACACGGAGGTAGTTTAGGAATGTTACCATCCCTTAGACAGGCAGCAGCACAGTGATCACTTATATCAGCTACACCAGCAGCATTAAAACAATGTGGAGTGTTGGTTGAAATAAGATCAATCAAAGAGGATTTCAGAGGACACTTTGCATTCAATCTGGTTACATTGTTAAGAATCTGAGTAAGATTATAGCTAAATGCATAGATTCTTGAGTTGGTCAGAGCTGGATGTCAACCAGTCTAATGTTCAGGTCACCCATAAGCACAATTTCAGATTTGACATTGGCATGGATGGTTACAATGTCTTTGTCGGCGCTAGATTGTCCGAGGCAAGGTTTCAGAAAGCATAAATACATCTGGGTCTGCAGTTTGAATCCAGATATTCACAAGATCAATTATTGCAATAAGACCCATGTGCCACTCTGACCTTTTAATTCAGATGGGGTAGAACTGTCAGGACCTGGGTTCGATTGCACATTTCCTGACGGTAAAAGCAGCCAAATAATAGCAAGTCTATGTCGGATTGGACCATAGTCCAGAGCAGTGGTTCCCAAAATTCTATAGTCCCGTAACGCTTCAAACATTCAACCTCCAGCTGCGTACCCCCTCTAGCACCAGGGTCAGCTGTACCCCCTCTTGCACCAAGGTCAGCACTCTCAAATGTTGTTTTTTTGCCATCATTGTCAGCCTTCCACACACACACTACAGGATACGATACATTTACTAAACAGCTCGTGGGAAGTGACAAAGAGCTCTTATAGGACCTAATAATAATCAATATTTTTGCCCTTTATTTAGCCATCTTACATATAAAACTTTTTGTTCATCAAAAATGGTGAATATCTCACCACAGGCTAATGAAAAGGGTGTGCTTTGAAAGGATGCACATAACTGCAATGTTGGGTTGTATTGGAGAGAGTCTCAGTCTTAGATAATTTCCCACACACAGTCTGTGCCTGTATTTAGTTTTCATGCTAGTGAGGGCCGAGAATCCACTCTCACACAGGTATGTGGTTGCAAAGTGTCTTAACAGCGCTTTTTGCCAAGCGGAGATACACTGAGCGCAGCCCAATCCAGAAATCTGGCAGTGGCTCTGATTAAATGACATTTTCACAGAACCGCTTGTTGCAATTTCGATGAGGCTCTCTTGTTCAGATATCGGTAAGTGGACTGGAGGCAGGGCATGAAAGGGATAACGAATCCAGTAGTTTGTGTCATCTGTTTTGGTAAAGTACCTGCGTAATTGCGCACCCAGCACACCCAGGTGGTTCGCTATATCACATATGACATTGCCCCTAAGTTTGAGTTAATTTCATAGCCTAGGGGGGGGTATTGGGGTGGGGCGTCAACTCCATATTAATGCCCATGATTTTGGAATGAGACATTCAATGAGCAGGTGTCCACATACTTTTGGTCATGTAGTGTATTTCAAAAGCTACATACAGTCCAGAGACATGGTTGGGGCATCAGGCCCTAAATGCATCATCCTCAGTGTAAGAGTCAAGGGTGGACAATAGCAACAGCAACATGTTCATTTACATCCTATCAATCAACATAAGAAATAACCATAGAAACTTTTCTAAGACTCAGATCTAAAATATTATGCCTTTGAGGTTGCATACTAATCACAAATATGCATAAGCTACAATAAAATAAGCTACAATGAGATAACAATAAAGTCCAAGTAATACCAATCTAAATGCATAGAAGTGCAGAGGTGTCATGCCCATAGGAGGCACAGGGGCTCAGATTTGTCCTATTTAATAAATGTATACACTATACACAGTAAATATATTTTTTGTTGTATCTCTTTAATACTACTAGTTACCAAGCAATTTTACAAAGTAGGCTCTAGCTAGCCCAAATAGGTTCCCAAGAAGCTCCCAACCTCATAACTAGCTACCACGGAGCCATTTTAGGCTATTAATCAAGTTAGAGTAGCGATCTTAGCTAACATGCCTGCTGGCAAGGTTGGTCGACTTTAGAAAAGCAAGAAATAACCAAATGTATTGAATAATGCTCACATTCCTTTCAATCGTTTACCCCGATTTTAGCAGCGATGCAAAGAAGCATATTTTGTTTATTAAAAAAAAAAAATCAATCACCAGTCAGGACGATACAGACACCAGGAAAAGGTTGTTTTAGGTGTTTAAAAAAATGCTAAATTGACCACCCATCTGCAATTACTTTGTGTCCCCTCAGATTGTTGGGGTGCATGTGTGTGGGTGTAATGTAAGTGTGTGCTGGAGGCTTTTAACCGGACAGGTGCATGGTGGAGGAGCTTTCAGCAATGGCACTGGAGAGATTGTTATTCGTTTGCTTTCTCCCTTCTGCAAAAAAAGACAAGAGGATCTGTAATGGATTTTCTAAATGAACATGCTTGCCTTGTCTCCCCCTCCCTCTTGACTCCCTTCCAGATGCATCTGTCTTCGGAGGGGAACCTGGTTTCTACGGAGGTAAGACTTGTTGTGGATAATATCAACAGAGAGCTTGTGTGTGTGTGCGTGTGCGTGTGCGTGTGCGTGTGCGTGTGTGTGTGCGTGTGCGTGTGTGTGTGTGTGTGTGTGCGCGCGCGCGCGCGCGTGTGCCTGCGTGCATGTGTTTCTTATCAGTTTGGAATAATGAGGAAATGTTGCAATGTCACCAAATCCAAGCAGAACCCAGAAACACACACAGCAATATGCAGATTTCTCAAATGGGATTTATCAGTAAGTAGCCTACTTAAAAATCTGACAAGAGTTACTAGAAACCATGTTCGGAGGGGATTCCCCCCCCCCCCAGCTGGTTATTAGCATGTGTACAGTGAGCACTACACACCAGACCACAAGGCATTTAGTGAATCTGTGAGTGAACTGAGAAGTATCTTTGTCAACAATTCATGTGAAAGACAGAACTGGAAGCGAAAGAGCAATTTAACACCTCAGACGTGATATGTGGCAGACATCCTTCTCACCAGACAGACTGACTGCTTCAGCTTCTTCTCAGCTGCATCCATTCAGTAGTAACTATCACAAGGTTGTAATCTCTTGTGGACAGATGCGCTGTGTGGCTCAATAGGCTCTAATTACCAACCTGTGAATCAGTGGCGTCCAACAGTTTTTTGCGGGCGGGGGGCTCCCCAAAGAAATCTAGCTAATATACTGTAGCTAATCTCATGCTATTTTACACATTTTGACATGACGCTGAGAGAAAATGTTGCTGTTTCAAGCATATTACCATGGGGCAAATGAAAAAAATGTGCAGTGTTATAGCTAATCCAATGCTATTCTACACATTTGTCAATGAGGCTGAGAGAATTCCCCATTTTTAAAGGTAATTTCTTGCAATTCTACATATATTGCCATGGGACAGAGAGGCAAATGTGCAGCTACTGTATATAGCTAATTTCATGCCATTCTACATGTTTTACAATGAGACAGAAACAAACACTAATTGCTATCTCACAATTTTAACCATAACTGTTTATGAACCTCTCTGGGATATGTGGGACACTAGCGCGCCAAATTCAAATAAATTACGATAAAAATCAAACGTTCATGAAATCACACATGTAAGATACCAAATTAAAGCTACACGTGTTGTGAATCCAGCCAACATGCTATTATCCAAGGATAGCACCTCCGTAAACAAAGAGAGAAAAGCATATTTCAACCCTGCAGGCGCAACACAAAACGCAGAAATAATAATATAACTAATGCCTTACCTTTGACGAGCTTCTTTTGTTGGCACTCCAATATGTCCCATAAACATCGCAAATGGTCCTTTTTGTTCGATTAATTCCGTCGATATATATGTCAATTTATTTGGCGTGTTTGATCCAGAAAAACACTGGTTACAACTTGCGCAACGAAACTACAAAATATCTTGAAAGTTACCTGTAAACTTTGCCAAAACATTTCAAACTACTTTTGTAATACAACTTTAGCTATTTTTTAAAGTAAATAATAGATCAAATTGAAGACGGGATGATCTGTGTTCAATACAGGAAGAAAACAAACTGACGCTACCTTTCTGGTCACGCGCCTCTAACAAACAATACACTTGAAGTGACCCTCATTTTGAACAGGGCTACTTCTTCATTACACAAAGGAAAAACCTCAACTAATTACTAAAGACTGGTGACATCCAGTGGAAGCGGCAGGAACTGCAAGAATGTCCCTTAGAAATCTGAATTCCCAATGAAAACCCATTGAAAAGAGAGTGACCTCAAAAATAATCTGAATGTTTTTTTCTCTGGGTTTCGCCTGCTACATAAGTACTGTTATACTCATAGACATGATTCAAACAGTTTTAGAAACTTCAGAGTGGTTTCTATCCAATTCTACTAATACTATGCATATCTTATCTTCTGGAGATGAGTAGCAGGCAGTTGAATTTGGGCATGCATTTCATCCGGACTTGAAAATACTGCCCCCTGTCTCCAAGAAGTTAACGTGTAAAATAATATATATTATTGATGGTTAAAGTAATTTGCCCATTGTTAAATGCATAGTTAACAGTATTATTTGATGTGAACCCGTTTTTGCCATTGGGCCTGGATATCAGACTGCAGAGCTCTTTATTGCAGAGTTGTGTGATTTGAAGTGGTACGTTTTCAATTGGCTGACACCTATCACGTGATTTGTGCAGGCTGAAATATGGTGCGTTGGGATGCCATCGTAAACTTTTATGTTTGTAACAAGCATCGTAACAAGCACTTGTTGTTACACCTCTGTAATTACAGACTGCAATTACCACCAGTTACATCTTGCTATTAGTGTAACTATGAACTATTACGATTACCTTGTTTTCTCCATGCTAAACGTAACCGAAGACAACGCACTGAAACAGGAAAACTCATTTTCATTTCCCATTGCAAAACATTTTTGGTTGCTTACCCTACTGAAAATGACCTTGTAATGGAGCTCTCAGTCTGTCTGTTTATGGGCTGTGGCCTTAAGGCCTTGAGGCCCTGTGGGAAGTCCTTCGTGATTCATTGAGGGCCTTCAAAGGCATCACAGGCAAGCTGCTCTCAAAGAGCATCTTGTTGGACACTTAACCCAAGTCCAGGAAGATTGAGAGAGTTGGAGAACATTCTGATTGATTTTTGCTGTCCTCTGTATGGCCTGCAGTTGACTAGTTTGTCTAGTTTTAGACCTTTTGACGGTTTCCGGACGTTTTTAGACCACTCGAAGACATAGTTTACACTTCCCTCGACCACTAGATTAGAACACAGATGGGGATGGTCTATTTCAGCAAAATTTCATCACTGCAAGTTTGCCTGTACGGCATCGATATTAGGAAGTTATCAGTTGTCAGGTAACTCCAAGTCCGAGATATCAATCACATTGATATTTGACCTGCAGTGGACTTGTCCTTCTTTGGGACGTTATTAGACAGCTCTTTTCCATTTTAAAACACACCATAACCTGTGTGTCCCTCGTTCCACTAGATTAGAACAGAGCTATGTTTGTTCCAGCAAACTTCATCATCATTGACAGTTTTTTGTTTGGTCACTTCTGCAGCCAATAAGACATGAGAGTGTAGCTGGCGGGTGTCAAAAGAGGGACAGAACAAACGTTTGTAAGAGCTAACTAGGTTATTAGCATGATGTATGCTTCCTACTGCATCTATCGTCAATGACCTGGGAAGATTTGTGTCCCTGCTTCATTTTTGGTATTCTGTGCTCTGACAAACTAGTACACAAACCATCAGTCCTTCCCTCCAGGATCTTCCAATGTATTTAAAAAAAAAAAATACTTGTAGCAGAAAAATACAATGGAAGTATGTCTGTCTCGTATAATGTAGCCCGCAAACAATGGAAGTATGTCAAGGCCATTGGGCCACAGTACTCCCTAGCCCCCAGTTCTGGCCTTGCATGGTTGAAACACTTTAGAACGTTATCGGCCTGTCAGCGTGGGTTAACAGACTGGCACTGGCCGAGAGAGCGTCCAAAATGGCACCCTCTTCCCTACATAGTGCACTACTTTTGACCAGGGCCCTATAAAGGTTATAGGGTGCCATTTGGGACTCGGCCTGGAAGTTCCCCTCTCATCGTTGTTGGCTGGGGAAGGACAGAGCCTAATGAAACGTTGTCTGGGGGTCAAGGTTAACTTTTACCGCGTCTCTTCTGGGGATCCTTCTGCTGTAGCAGATGATGAGGATGCATGTTCCTCCACAACAACACACGTGGTGATCTGGTTAAATATCCTGACATTACGGCGGTGATGAGGACCTTTAGGAAATGGTTTATTCGTCTGGCATTATGTTGCCATGGGAGCAGCAACGAGTCTTGTAACAACACAGTGATCTAGATGTGTTATGCTATTATAGATGGAATGCGCAATGTTTTTGAAGGTTCCGAGAGTTCATCCGGTTCATCAATTTGTAATTGAGAAAATTCAAGTTAATTAAGCAGAGGTTGGCCACGAAGAAAGAGCATCTTACATTATTGTAATGTATTTGAAATGTTCTGGAACAATAATACAAAAAAAAACATTGTTGTTATTATTTTCTTCTTTTATGGAGAAAATAAAATGGGTGAATATAACTAGAATTGACAGATTATGTGGTAATATGTTGGTTTCAATGCTTCTGTTTGGATAAAACGCATAAATAATGATACAGCTCTTTATAGAAATAACACAAATGATGAACTGTTGAGCTATAGGAAGCGTTACCATTGACTCTAGTCATGTTTTTTGTGCATTTGGAAGACGTAACACACACCAAGGTGACTCCTTGTCACAGAAACATGGGAGGCCTCCTACTTATCTATAAACAAGGTCAGGGACCTGCGATGGTTCGTTTACTGTGTGCTGTCATAGTGTACACGGTATGCATAGATAGCATTATTTATATATTCCCCTCACCCACCACCATATTCCCTCACTAACCAACCAGTTACAGTCAGTGAAGGGTAAATTGAAATGATTTTGTGAGAAGGGGAACATGTCCTGACAATGCATGCAGGGTGCGTTGTTTATTCTCTCCTAGACATCATCTCTCTCTCTCTCTCTCTCTCTCTCTCTCTCTCTCTCTCTCTCTCTCTCTCTCTACTCTCTCTCCTCGCTCTCGCTCTCTTTTCACGGCCTCTCACGTTCTCTCTCTCATGCATGATAAGTGTCGCATCGACCGCGGGCGATCAAATTGGGTATGCTTTTGTGGATGTCACAGCAGGTGTGCAAGAATAAAGGGCTGCCTTCTTTGTAAGTGCGCCTGCGAATGTAGCAGCAGAGATGTGCAAGATTAAGGCCCCTGCATCTATGTAAACCCTAGGACACATTTATGCTATCTCCACTCTGTGTCGCGCTGCGTGAATGCATGCAGAGCATGCTGCAGGATCTAGGGCCCACAGTAGACAGGTTTCCGTTGACCCCAAGTTTAATCAACAAAAGCAATGCTGCAAAAATGAAATCATGACGAAATGTGTAAATGGAAACAGCCGATATGGGATAGATGTAATAAAGATCGACAAAATTTGTATCCGTTCGACAGAGGTGTATTTTTTATTGTGTCTAACTGTCTTTATTCGCGACAATAATTATAATGCTCCACCCCACATTGAATTATAAATGCCTACTCCTTCAAAAATCCAAAACAACAATTTGCAGGACAAGGATTGTCCTGACTTTCAAGAATGCCTGAATTGCTTCACCTTGCTTTTCTGGTCGACCCGATTCGAGTAGCACCTTCTAATTAGTTCATATCTCTCTCTCTCTCTCTCTCTTGCTCTCTCTCTTGCTCTCTTGCTCTCTTGCTCTCTCTCTTTCTCTCTGCTCTCGGTCTCTTTCTCGCTCTCTCTCGCTCTCTCTCGCTCTCTCTCGCTCTCTCGTTCTCTCTCTCTCGCTCTCTCTCACTCTCTCTCGCTCTCTCTCTCTCTCTCTCTCTTTCTCTCTCTTTCTCTCTCTCTCACGCTCTCTCTCGGGCTCTCTCTCACTCTCTCTCGCTCTCTCTCTAGCTCTCTCTCTCTCTCGCTCTCGCTCTCTCTCGCGCTCTCTCCCTCTCTCTCTCCATATATATCTATCTACACATGCACCATACAGTATGACCATGCACATCTCTAGCACGGAATAGTATTCATATTAACGTATTCTTTGTGATGCAGTGATAGCCAGTGCGCTCTACAGTAAGACTTTCACAGTGAGGATTTGGCTAGCAGCAAAGCTCCAGCCACATTTCACTCACAGACCTGGCATGGTGAACATACCCACAGAATGCTGCAGTAGAGATACAGCACATATGTTCACTGTCCCAATTGGACGACAACCAATTTCTTCATGTAATCAAACAAACAAACAAATTGACTCCCAGATAAACAACTGTCTGGGAGTTAACTACATGCTAGCTTGTAGCTCGACTAGTTATATGTCTGTATTATTTATTAATTGCATGTACAAATTATATCACCATATGCCTAAATAGGTGCAACACTATATATAGCTCACATATCCATTGTAAAACAAAATCATTGTCGAGTTTCCCTACAGGCTGGGAGACAATTGTGTGCGATACAAGGCATCTTGCACTGTCACAGTTCTCTACACTATTATAACGCTTAAATAACAATCCAAATTCCTGCTGGCTAAAATGTTGCCTAATATATAATACCTAGCTGATGAAGAATAGATGTGTCATTTCATTAGAGGCTCTGATGCCAGGAAGGAAAGTAAGAATGAAAGGAGGAAAAGAAAAGCTTCAGACGAGACCAGGATCCTGGATCAGGAGAGAGCAGGTTTGTGTTGGTATTGTTCCAGTATAGGCCGGACAGTGTTGTTAAATAGTCCTGTTGTCTGGTAATAAAGTCCAGAGGAAAGGCTCTTCTCTTCACAGCCCAGGAGAGAATTGTGTGTGTGTGTGTGTGTCTGTGTGTGTCAGTGTCTTTGGTCCATTGACTGCCGAGGACATGATTGTATACCCCAAAAAAGCTTTTACACCTCTTTAACGGAGTCACCCAGCCATTGCTACCACAGCCAAGTCATGCCAGAAGATGAGACAGAGAGGGGGATTAATACACACAGAGAGAGAGAGGGAGAAAGTGTCTGAGACACTGAGAGACGCAGAGAATGAGAGGAGAGAGACGGAGAACAATATGGAAGTCTTTCGAGGGGGACTGTGAGAGGGAGAGAGAGGTCTACAAGAAGTAGGGAACAGAGAGATGAGAGAGATGGAGACCGAGAGAAACAGTCTGTGTTTGAGCCAGGGAAAGAGGGAGAAAGAAAGAGACGATTGATGGTTCTTCATTGAGAGAGCGATAGAGGCAGAGCAGCGAGACGGTCGAGGGAGAGAAAGAGGCATCAAGAAGCAATGAGAACTAGTGAGAGAGGAGAGAGACCTTCATCTGAGAGGGGAAGAGAGAGAGAGCATTAATGCAGATGTGAGAGCATCAAGGTCCCTGGTATCTGCAGGCTGTGGGCTTTATGGGTTATGTTCAACACTCCTCCTCTGTCACTTCACCAGTCTGGTCACTCTCTCTCTCTCTCTCTCTCTCTCTCTCTCTCTCTCTCTCTCTCTCTCTCTCTCTCTCTCTCTCTTTGCTCTCTCATTCCAAATGGTTGGAACTAGGCCATCACAGTGTCAAGCACTTACACGTGGTCCTTGTGTTGGAGTGTGTGAGCGTCAATCCTGTCCATTGCAATTGTTTTCGTTACATTTTCTGAAGTATCTGATAAAATCACATTTTCTGAAGTCCCAAGTCCTCTCGCTCTCGTTCTCATTCTTATCATTCTCTCTCTCCCTCATTGTCTCTCTCTCTCTCCTCATTGTCTCTCTCTCTCCCTCATTGTCTCTCTCTCTCTCTCCCTCATTGTCTCTCTCTCTATATCTCTCTCACTGAGAATGAAGACTATAATAGCAATAAGGCACCTCAGGGGTTTGTGGTATATGGCCAATATACCGCTGTTAAGTTATTATGCACGAAGCAACTCGGAGTGCCTGGATACAGCCCTTAGCAGTGGTATATTGACCATATGCCACAAACCCTTGGTACCTTATTGCGATTATAAACTGGTTACCAACGTAATTACAGCGGTAAACAATTCGTTTTTTGTTGTTGTCATATCCGTGGTCTACTGTCTGATATACCACAGCTTTCAGCTCAAACCACCCGGTCTTTTGTTTCTGTCAGGATATTGTGAGACGATGAACCCTTTTGTCTTGGGTTTGTAAAGGTGACAGTTTGTGTGTAATTCTTATTTTCTAGGGGAATGAATTTTCAGGGAATCTTTTAGAGGCATTGCTTTCCTATGTAGACAGATGAGATAAGTGCCGGGTGTGTGTGTGTGTGTGTGTGTGTGTGTGTGTGTGTGTGTGTGTGTGTGTGTGTGTGTGTGTGTGTGCGCGGGAGGTCGCTCCTCGGTGACAGTGGCATAGAGGTGACAGATGTGCTCAGAGAGCGAGATCACACACAGACACACCTGAATGGACAGTCACGATCTGAGAGAATAATCAGCATCCCAGGAACATTTGGCCTCATTGGTTATTCATTGCCTTGTCTTGCATTGTGTCTCTGTCTTATTCATGGGAGCTCTGTGATGCGTGTGTTTTTTAATGACTAATTGGATCTAATTATCCAAGTGTGTTTGTGTGCGTGCGTGGCGCGTATGTTTTGATCGTGTGTGTGTGTGTGTGCGCGCGTGCGTTCGTGTGTATGCTTGTGCACGCACGAGATCTCGTTGTCAATGTGTGTCGACACCGGTTTAAAGGCAGGTCGAATGACGCAAGGCATTTCCATCAAGGAGATCTTCTCTCTCTCTCTGTGTTTAGCCCGCCGACTGCTTGTCTTGGCAACTCTGACGATGATGGGGGCATCTGAAAGGGTTTCGGGTGAAATGTTCGCTTCCAATTTAAGATTTGGTATTCGCTTCCGACAATAATTGAACCAATGGGAGATGGTTCTGCGTATAGTAGGTTAGCCACCTGACATCGGCAGATACTGCAGTACTAAGAAATACCAAGGGTGCGGTAGGAGCCAAGTTGCTGGGAGTAGAAAGACGTTACACCATGTTGTTCATGCACTGCAAGAGTGCAGTTAATCAATAACAAATGGTTTCTTCGTGAACAAAAATAAACTCAAATTCACATCACTCATTCACACGTCTTAGACCTGTGTCTCAGTCGTTAGGCACGAAGCGAAAGAAACGGAACTGAAACAGACAGATGGACAGGATTGTTCCCGATCTGACCGACTAGTTCCTGATTCATTCGCCCTATTTTGTCTGTGTGTGTGTGTCTCTTTCCTCTCAGACGATGCTACAGGTTACGGGCCGGTGTTTGAGGATCAGCCGGTCGAAACCATCTACCCCGAGGAGTCGCCTGAGGCCAAAATCACCATGAGCTGTCGAGCACGAGCCAACCCACCTGCCACATACCAGTAACATATGTTCTGCTCTCCTCTCTGCTCACCCCCTTAAATACCACACGCTGTGTGTGCTGTATGCCCCCCCTCTATCTCTCTGTCTCTCCCCAGCATGATGTCCCGCACAGGGCCAAGTCTGGAGGTCCTAATACATGACTTTAAATGACTTTAAAACATCCAGGCCTCATTCGCCATTGCAAATCTTGAAATGTGGGGAGAAATGCATTGTGATGTATGTTTTAGAAAGAACGCGATCTTCTCTTTCTTCAGGTGGAGGTTGAACAGCCGGAGCATAGACCTGGATGGTGATAACCATTACACTCTGGTCGGGGGCGACCTGGTCATCTCTAACCCCATCAAGAACAAACACGTTGGGAACTACTCCTGTGTGGCCACCAACGACTACGGCACTGTGGTCAGCCGAGAGGCTGGCGTCCGGTTTGGATGTGAGTGGATGGGACACTGGGGCGCGATCGGGTCCTCCGTTAGTTTTTTTTTGCGTGACACATTATCATAGGCAGGAAGGACTACACTTTCATGCCTATGTTAGTAGAGCTGTGATAGGGACTCGGGAGGGAGGCAGCAGCGCCACATCATAACAACTTTGGAAATGACATTGGAATGGTATAGAGTGTGGCACGAGACTGAATCACTTCTGCCGAATTAATAGTTAGTTCCCTCCCTTTGAAATATGACAGTTGCAAATTACAAGTCTGCTAGCTAAACTAATGCAGGTTCTGGTTTTAAAATGGCTTTGAGCTAGGAGGTTACAGGGTTTAAGGGTATAGGAGGATAAGTGTTATTACTTAAATGAGGTGAGGGAGAGCATCTCGGTGGATTCTCCAGGCGCGTTAATGAATCTGAACTCTCGGTCTTCCTCTTCTCTCACCTCCTCCCCCTCTCCCCCATCACCCCCCTCTCTCTCGCCTCCAGACCTGGACTTCTTCTCCTCTGAGGAAAGAGAGGCGGTGCACGTGAAGGAGGGCCAGGGGGCAGTCCTGCTCTGCGCTCCTCCTCCGCACTACCCACGTGAGTGCTAGCTAGGCTAACAGCTGCAGCAAATTCTCAGACGCTAGGCTATTTCAACAGCTTTTCCCTTAAGACATCTCTTCAAAATGTATCATTAAAATGTCTTAAAATGTCTTGAAAAGTATCTATATCTTAAAGTGTCTCAAGACGTCTTGACTTAATGTCTCAAGATGTGTCGAGACATCTTAAGACAAAGTGTGATGGCTGGCGATGAATGCTCGGGTGCTAGGTTAACACTATGGTCTGTAGCATTGCACATATTACATGTGTCTCTATTCCAGTATTAAATCCAACAGTATGTTATGACTCAGGCAATTAACCCAGATAATCATAACTGTGAAAATCAATGAACGTGTGCCCCCTGCTGGTGACTGGCAGTACTGCTACATGAGGCTGCTTCTGTTCTGACACATAGTAGGCTATATCCTCACACTGTAGCCCTGAGCTGAGTTTTACCCTTATAGTCTCAGTTTAGGGATTAGTGAGGCAAAATAAGATGTTTTGAATGCTTTAAAAAAATGTAATTTCATACAGTAGCTTTGTATTCTTCATCAAAGGTACTTTATACTAATCTGTTCAGGTTTTAATATCTGAGTCCGGCGTGTCTCTTGGCCCAATTTTGGTTTCCTTTATTAGTATATTTCTTAATTATTGATCTTCGTTAAACAAACCTATTTGGCATCAACCAGGAGCTCCACTAGAGTTCTGCAAGGCAGATATGCATAGTCATTCTTATGCAAATTATACACCAAAATCATTGTGTGAAATGACGGAAAACATGCATGTATTTCAGCTGCTGCCGCGGCTACTGAATTACAGTTCCTCAGTGATACTTGTCCTTTTCAACTCTTTTCATAGCGTCACGATGACAGTTTGATATTTAAAGCATCAAATGCTTCCGTTGTTACCTTTCATTTTAAAGTACCGTTTGGGTCAGCATGATAGTGTGGTTTGGGTCAGCATGACAGTGTGGTTTGGGTCAGCATGATAGTGTGGTTTGAAAATAGTGTATAAGTATAAGAATAAAATAGCCTTTCTCCCGGCTCGGCTCCATCTTGGCACCTCCGCCGCTCCCCCACCTCCTCTGTCTTTGACTGACAGATTCAGGCTTAATCACCAGGTTGAGGGTTGTGTATCTTTTCTCCATAGACGAGCTGTCATTCCGCTGGATTCTGAATGAGTTCCCCATCTTCATCACGCTGGATAAACGTCGCTTTGTCTCCCAGACTACAGGGAACCTCTACATCTCAAAGGTGGATTTCAGAATGTGTCTTCGACTGGACTGCAAAGCCACCCCACCCTATCATTTCACCCTACCATACTTTTTTTTTTTTACACCCTATCTGGTCAAAGGTAGTGCACTATCATGGGAATAGGGTGCCATTTCTGACACGGCGTTTGGACTTTATTGAGCGACGCTCACAGTTTTATATAAACTGAAGAAAAGGCTGAATTTACAGCATTCAAATGTTCGCGTAAGAACACGCGGTGACAAACATGGGCTACATAATACAGGATAATAAGATCAAATGTGTTTACCTGAATTGTTCACGTCTCTCACCAGGTGGATTTATCAGACAGTGGCAACTACTCCTGCTTCGTCTCCAGTGCCTCCATCGCCAAGAGCGTCTTCAGCAAGTTCATCCCCCTCGTCCCCCTGACTGAACGTTGGTTCCTGTTTTTCAGTTCCTCTTTTAACTGTCCTGTATGTTGAGGTGGAGGAATCTAATTCAGCAAAGACTCCTGTCCCATCGTATCTAATAGTATGCACGCACCATGGCCTATAATAAAAGTTGTCGTTACCCAGAGGATCTCCGTAATCACACAATTGCCCACTTTTTTGGGGGGTTTGGAAGATATGAATCTGTTCAGTGCAGATGGGCACCATATTACCCTACAGTATGTGAGATCATTATCAAGGTGTTAGATATCACACAATCCCCTACTGTTTGTGGTTTGCTTAGGGCAGTAGAGTTGGTCCAGCTTGTGACCAGCGAACCACATATGAACATTGTTAAAGAGAGGCGAGAACCCAGGCGCTCACCATCTCTGGAGTTGGAGTTTGAGATCACAGTTGAAGTGTTGAGAGAGAGCCTTGTGCCTGTGTTGTTATGGTTGTGGGAAAGGCTTGATTAGAGAAATGATTTAGGTAAAAGATGAAGAGGAGGCCTCGCTTTCCTCAGGAGTTCATAAATGATTACTTGTTGGTGATGTACTCTCAGTTGGTCCTCCTTGTTTGTTTGCCAGTTTATGCTCACGTTACCTAGTACCAACCTAGCAGATTTAAAAACACAAACTAGCATGTTCTTAGCCTGGTCCCACATATGTTTGTACTCTCTTGGCAACGCCTGTGGTCGTGTCCTATTTGGCGATTACATGCATGACGATTACCCAAGGAGTTGTCTATAGCACAAACGTAATAGGGAGCATGGGAGCGTGTCGTGTTCTCGTTGAAAAGGTTGTAGGGGAGGACAGTTTACCCGGTAACACTTCATGGCTTTGTCATGCACATGTTTCATTATGACTACGTTACTACAACACAACACGGGCCTCCGGCTGTGTCATGGCCCATATTTAGCACTGTATTGGACACTCATCCTGAAGGGCAGACTGAGCTGGAAACAGTGTGTGTGTGTGTGTGTGTGTGTGTGTGTGTGTGTGTGTGTGTGTGTGTGTGTGTGTGTGTGTGTGTGTGTGTGTGTGTGTGTGTGTGTGTGTGTGTGTGTGTGTGTGTGTGTGTGTGTGTGTGTGTGTGTGTGTGTGTGTGTGTGTGTGTGTGTGTGTGTGTGTGTGTGTGTGTGTGTGTGTGCTACAGACAGCATAGCTAACGTATCCTACCTGACACAACCGTTTACAAGAAAGCGCCTCCAACCGTATATTGTCCGTACACAGAGTTAACTAACACAACATCTTGTTGCTGGTCTAAGTTGTTCTGCCTCCTCGGGGGTTGTTATGAATAAACAGGTGACTCACATCCAGTTGATCCTATTTCCTGTTTCTCCACCAACCAGGTCCAATCAGGAAATACCCCGCTGACATCAAAGTCAAGTTCCCAGACACTTACGCACTGGTGGGACAGAATGTCACAATGGAATGCTTCGCCCTGGGAAAGTAAGTATGGATTAAGCCAGTGCATTGCTACAAGTACATATATTAGAGAATCACTTATACTAGCTACCCTAGCTCAGACTTGAGAGTATGAAATAGTTTATTGTAATACAGCTGTACGTATAGATTCTAAAGACAAGGCCATGGGATTATAGGTCTAAGCTCCTCTCCTCTCCGTTGTTCTCACTTCCCATCCCTCACTCTCCACAGCCCCATCCCTCAGATCCGCTGGAAGAAGATGAACGGAGAGCTGCCGTCCAATCACGACGTCAGCATGGCGGGGGCCCACCTCCACCTGTACAACGTGCAGTATGAGGACGAGGGGACATACGAGTGTGAGGCCCTCAACTCCAAAGGAAAGGACTGGCACAGGGCACGCGTCTCTGTAGAAGGTAGGGCTACTAATAAGGTATATATTCTCCAGCTTTGGTCGTTACAAATCATTGACTTGCAAACAGTTATGATTTTACACCTTTTCAGGCCTCTGGCCTGGTGATTAAGAGCAGTCGGCCAACAACCAAAAGGTTGCTGGTTTGAATCCCTGAGCTGACTAGGTGAACGATCTGTTGATGTGCTCCTGTAAATTGCTCTGGATAAATGCACAATCCTCACATAGATCATGCATTGATGTTGAGCGTTGATCTCAAGATGGGATTTGGGCCTCACACTGTCTGTTTTCCTCAATCTCACTCTGTTCCAGGATTCCCGGAGTGGACCGAGTCCATCAACAGCACAGAGAAGGACATCAGTAGTGACTACACCATGTCCTGTGTGGCTAGCGGCAAGCCCAAACCCCACGTGCAATGGCTCAAGAACAGCTATGCCGTAAGAGAACTTTCACATACCCTTTTCACACTGCTGAGCTGAGCCGAACAGAGCCAAGCAGAGCTGTGCTGAGCTGGTCTGGTTAATCACCCACCATAGTTGCTGGTACCGTAATGGAAAATACCATATGAAGACAAGAAATCTGAGCCAGCACAGTGTGGTTGGGGTTGGCAATGTGAATCAGGCAATAGTGCTAGGGCGGCGCACAACTGGCCCAGCGTCATCCGGGTTTGGCCGAGGTAGGCCGTTATTGCAAATAAGAATTTGTTGACTTGCCTAGTTAAATAAAGGTTAAATAAAATAAAACAATTTGTATACTTTTAAATAATTCTCCATCAGCTATGGTGGATGCATAACCAGGCCTGCTCAGTACAGCTTGATTTGGCTCGGCTCGGTTGAGTTGTGTGAAAATCCCTGTAGTGTTCCAGCAGGTCCCTTAGTTAGAAAAACACTACCCTACTACTCAGTAGCCAAGCAGCAGGGTGGCACTGTTGTGACCGGGCCGCTAGCATGGGCTGAATAGTCTGAACACAAGGCACAGTCAAGATTCAGGAGAAGGTACCTCTTGTTGTTTCTGAGAGGGTGCCAGTGTGGGAGGGGAGAGGAGAGGAGAGGAGGGGAGGGGAGAGGAGAGGAGAGGAGAGGAGAGGAGAGGAGAGGAGAGGAGAATATGGGGGAGGAGAGGAGAGGAGGAATATGGGGAGGAGAGGAGAGGAGAGGAGAGGAGGGAGAGGAGAGGAGAGGAGAGGAGAGGAGGGGAGAGGAGAGGAGAGGAGAATATGAGGAGGGAAGAGAGACAAGCTGAGGGGTCTTGTGTAGCTCAGTTGGTAGAGCATGGCGCTTGCAACACCAGGGTTGTTGGTTCGTGGTCCCACAGGGGACCAGTACAAAAATGTATTTAATCACTACTGTAAGTTGCTCTGGCTAAGAGTGTCTGCTAAAATGCAACGAGGAGAGGGAAAAGTACTTGTTTCTGATGGTGCCAGCCCAAAGAGGTTACATATCTAACTGTCCCAAACACCAACCCCTGTCAGGAGGGAAGGCAAGTGGGAGGATTCTGATGCCACTGGGATACTTCGTTATGTATTAATGATGGTTTCATTAAGTCAAATAAAGGCATTTTAATGCTAAAGGGATGCTATTTAATTCAACACTGCATCAATTGGCACACGTTATTCCTAGATTTCAAAAGCATTTTGATGTTTTCAGTGTCAACGTTGAGGTTTTCACAAAAGTGAAATCTAGATGTTGTCAGTAAAGCGTCACTATTATTTACTGTGATGAAATCTCAATGTTGATGTTGAATCATCCAAGTGCTTTATTGTAAAAATACATATTAAGATATATTGAAATGCTGAATGATATAATTGTGGCATATTTCTTTATTCATTTTCTGCAGTACGATAAGCGTGATTTGAGGTTCAGTGGTCTGACGTTTAAGGACTCTGGGATGTACCAGTGTATAGCAGAGAATCGCCATGGAGTCATCTATGCTAACGCAGAGCTGCGAGTGATTGGTGAGTCAAAAGCTCAGATTCATTGTAATTGGCTCAGTCCAAAGATTAAAGGTCACCGCACTAGCTGACCAATTTGGACTAAATTAAAACATGAAGTTGCCTTGTCAGTTTTCACATATAAACAAATAACATAGTCCAATAAACCGACAGCATGCCCTTTTCAGAGGCGACTTGATCCAAAACACGTCCTAATTATGGTAATGTGGCATGAACAGAAGTCATTTGCTAACACACACACCCCCATGCTTCTCTCTGAGATTTTTTTCAACACTTTTTTTTTTTGAAACAGAAACAGTTTAATTGAATAAACCCTAGTGTAAATGACTCAAATCTTTTTTCTCTGTGGCCCTATGCAGCGTGCGCCCCTACGTTTGAGCACAACCCTGTGAAGTGGAGGATTCTGGGAGCTAAGAACGGCAGAGTGGTCATAGAGTGTAAACCTAAAGCAGCTCCCAAACCCTCGTTCTCCTGGAGCAAGGGCACTGAACTGCTCTTCAACTCTACCAGGTCAGCATCTGGGGTTGGGCTAATCTGCCTTCACAAAGACCCACCACTCACCACAGGGACACTGGGGCTTCCTGTGCCATAATCACTCTGAAACAAACTACCCAAATCACTATAGCTGAATGATCTCTGTCTCTCTCAAACTACCGAAGTCACCATAGCCAAATAATCCCTGTCTCTCTAAAACTACACAAATCACTATAGCCAAATAATCTCTGCTTCTCTCAAACTACCAAAATCACTATAGCCGAATAATCTGTCTCTCTCAAACTACCAAAATCACTATAGCCGAAGAATCTGTCTCTCTCAAACTACCAAAATCACTATAGCTGAATAATCTCTGTCTCTCACAAACTACCCAAATCACTCTCAACCATCTACCACTAACTCACTATGGAGGAATTATTTAATAACAGAGATGTCCAACATGACTGCCTGCCTACCATGTCGGTTCTGGAGGGTTTTTCCTGTCCGTGTGAGTGAGTGCTGAATAGAATGTTGCCTTACAGGGTTTGCTCTTGTCATATGTGTATTGCCCTTGTCTATGTATTTTGTACACTCTGAGGATGTTGTGATCATCAGTATCCGATCTCTTGCAATGAAGTAGCTGTATGTGTGTTTTGTAACAGTCACATATTGTGTGTTATCATCAGGGTGTTAATCTGGGAGGATGGTAGTCTGGAAATTCTGAATGTGACCGAAGCAGACGAGGGGCGTTACACCTGCTTTGCTGAGAACAATCGGGGCCAGGCCAACAGCACAGGCTCCCTCTCCATCACAGGCAAGCTACAAACACACAATGCACGCACGCACGCGCGAGCACACACACACACACACACACACACACACACACACACATGAGCCATGCACAATGGCAGTAGGTAGCACATGGGATATTATAGCGTGCATTTGTTTTGTAAGATTTTCCAATTACAAGCATGTACAGTATGTTGTGAGCTTCTGCTAACTGTACGGCTTGTCAATTATTATTGTTGAGTACATGTTATGGGAATTGAACACTGAACAAATATTTTAACGCAACATTGTTGGTCCCATGTTTCATGACCTGAAATAGAAGATCCTAGAAATGTTCCACATGCACAAAAAGCTCTCAAATGTTGTGCACAAATGTGTTTACATCCCTTATAGTCAGCATTTCTTCTTTGACAAAATGATCCGTCCACTTGACAGTTGTGGCACCAAGAAGCTGATTGAACAGCATGATCATTACACAGGTGCATACTACATGTATCTACACAATTAACATTTCCCATTGGTCAAAATATGTGTTTTTGGCCCTCCCAGGTGGCGCAGTGGTCTAGGGCATTGCATCGCAGCGCTAGCTGTGCCACCAGAGACACTGGGTTCGCGCCCAGGCTCTGTCGCAGCCGGCCGCGACCGGGAGGTCCGTGGGGCAACGCCTAGCGTCGTCCGGGTTAGGGAGGTTTTGGCCGGATATCCTTGTCTCATCGCGCACCAGTGACTCCTGTGGCGGGCGCAGTGCACGCTAACCAAGGTCGCCAGGTGTTTCCTCCTACACATTGGTGCAGCTGGCTTCCGGGTTGGATGCGCGCTGTGTTAAGAAGCAGTGCGGCTTGGTTGGGTTGTGTTTTGGACCTTCGTCTTTCCTGAGCCTGTAGCGATGAGACAAGATAGTAATTACTAACAATTGGATACCACGAAAAGTGGGTAAATTAAAAAAATATATATATTTTTTAATGCATTTTTGATTGGAACCCCAATAAGGAATAATTCATAAGCATCCTTACATGCTGACCACATCGAACCGTGTTCGAGCATTGTAAAATAAAATCAACGAGAACTTGGTTCTATTCATGTTATTCAATAATTTAATCCAAACTGCTCGCGCGCATCAACGAGAACTTAGTTCTATTTTTGACGCTGCCAGTCCTGCCTCTCCCATCTCCCTCATTGGTTGTTAGGAGCATATACCCACATGGGTGATTGAAAGATGAACTGAGGTCCACACTCCAGTCCAGTTGTTGGTGGTAATGCAACAAACTTCTCAAGGCTACGCGTCCCGCTAGCGGGACAACTTCCGGTGACACTGGAGGGCGCGCAATTCAAATAATAATCAAAAGAATTATGGTTATTAAACATCTGGTACATACAAGTGTCTTATATCGGTTAAAAGCTTAAATTCTTGTTAATCTAACGGCACTGTTCGATGTACAGTAGGCTTTACAGAGAAAGCATTCGATTGTTTGAGGAAGGCGCCCCACGTCAAAATATTTTTCCACCGGCACAGGTTTCATAAATCCACAAATAGCGATTAAATATTCACTTACTTTTTGAAAATGTTCCTCTGATTTGTTATCCAAAGGGTCCCAGTTATAACATGTAGTGTCGTTTTTTTAGATAAAATTCTTCTTTATATTCCAAAATGTCAGTTTAGTTGGCGCCATCAATTTGAGTCATCCACTCCTTCAACATGCCAAGATAGGAATCCGAAGATCTACCCCTAAACTTTCTTTCAACAAGTCAAAATACGTTTCTATCCAAACCTCAGATACCCTAAAATGTAATTCAACTATAATATTTCATATGGAAAGAAGTATGTTCAATACGAAAGCGATATTAGTAGGTGCGTGTCCTCTTCATCATGCGCGCATACACGAATTTACAAGTCTGTGTCCCTGTAGTAAAACTCATATTTCTTGCTCGTTTTGGGAGAGGCACGCCTGAAACCTTGAACAAAGACTACTGACACCCAGTGGAAGCCATAGGAATTGCATACTGGGAGCTAGATTTTATTATTTCCCTATACGTTCCATTGGAAGAGCATGGGCCCTCAACAAAAAAAAACATTCTGGTTGGTTTTTCTTTGGATATTTTCCTACCATATCTATTGTGTTATATTCTCCTACATTATTTTAACATTTCTACAAACATCAAAGTGTCTTCTTTCCAATGGTACCAATATAATAGGTATTATATGCATATCCTGGCTTCAGGGCTTAAAACCGCCATATAAAGTTTGCAATACATTAAGAAGACTTAAAGAAGAGAGATTACTAGAAACTAACTCGGTTTCCCCTTTTATCTGTGTATTAGTTGTTGGAGTAGAAAACACGTGATTTTGTGTGACTCAAAATGGAACAAAATTCTGCAAAGATACAGGGGAAAAAAAGGAACTTGTGCATTTCAGGTAAAATAACAACCCAATGTTTATATCCCAGAACAAATGAGCTAACAACTGCAAGCAAGCTAGCTAAATGTCCATGAAGGTTTCATGCTTTTCGACCTGTCCCCAAATTAATATAGTTGGTTCAGAGTTCGTTTTGACATTTCAACCTGCATGTCCTGATCACATCGACATGTCTGCGACGGAGCGTGCGGGCGGTGTCGTCAGCATGTTAGGTGTAGACCTTGAAGAGTCCACTGTGATCCATATCTTACCCTTCACTGTCCTCTACTGGTCAGAGATGCTCACTACCACTTAACTCCACCCAGTTCACATCAATGCATTTTTACAGTGTCGGACAAATTGCACATATTTCCCTAAGGCTTGAATATTAAACTAAAGTGGAACTTTGGCGGATAATTGTACTGTAGAGTACATCCATTGCTGATCTTGCCACATTGTAGTCAGCACATTGTGGTCAGCGAAGCTCAGCACAATACTGCAAACTTGACTACTTACCCCTTTAATTTTCTTTTCCCCAGAGGCCACTAAGATCACCTTGGCTCCTTCCAACGCAGACGTGACGGTGGGGGAGAGTACCCACATGCAGTGTGCCGCGTCACATGACTCCACGCTGGACATCACATTCGTCTGGACCCTGGACGCCCACTCCATCGACTTCGACCGGGAGGGATCCCACTATGAACGCAACCTGGTAAGAGATTAGTAAGGCAGGCCAGAAAACATTGGGTTGACAGTTCGGATCCCGGGTATGGCTGTGATATTAAGTTAGTATTACTCTGGTGTAGCTGTGTAATACTCTAGTATAAATCGTATCTCTGTAACACTGTAACACCGCTGTACTGTTAATACCCATTTAGCATTTGGTTACTGAAAGACCCATGGACCGCTAACTGCTGGTGGCCTCTATCAGTTTAACTGCAGTTTCCTCATCAATGATGTGAGCCACTCTCTGTCCGTGCAGCCTTAGCAGTAAGCGGCAGCTAGCATTCCTCAGCTGTCCTTCCACAGGAATGTCTCCATATAACGATTGATGACCTTGCACAGCTGTGTACAAGGCTTATTTCCCCTCTCCTAAAATGACAGCAGGCTCCAGTTGAGTTGTATTTGCCAATCAGAAGCATATTATAGTAAGTAAGTTAATGTAATGCCGCCTTTATATTCTCAATGGGAGTATTTCATAAACAGAAAATATGGCTGTCATTGTAAATGAGCATTTGTTCCTAACTGACTCGCCTGGATAAAGGGTCAGTGACGTAAGGACCTTGACCTTGGTTTGCTTCGTGCTGTGAGAGTGCAGTTCACATAACAAACTGTGAATGGCTACTGTAGATATTCTGCAGGCTTCTGTGGTCAAGTATTCTGTCTATTACAGTTTCCCGTTGAGAATACTAAAGAAGCACCATGTTATATTCGGCGAACAAGGCAGAAGGGTGGATAGCCAGCCCTCTGGTACAGCTCCCTGTAGTTCTCCTGATTGGATGTTCAGATCTCTGTATCCCACCGAGTTTCTTCCAAAGCCTATGTAGTGACGGGACTCTGGCAAGCGGGACTATATCCCTCAGGATTTGGAAAGTTGTAGCCTTGTAACAATAGATACTATGTTAATGGGTAATTGGAAGATGGGAAGGGGACATTTTTTTTGTCTAGCTGGAGCTCACGAGACATTTTACAACAGCCATAATATTTTAAAAAGATGGCCCACATGGACAAATGAAACTCAGAATAATATGCCTGTATCGTGCTACAGAAATAAAACCCAGAATCCAATCAAATATCATTTTATTTGTCACATGTGCCGAATACAACAGGTGTAGGGGACCTTACCGTGAAATGCTTACTTACATGCCCTTAACCAACAATGCAGTTCAAGAAATATAATTGATAAAATATTTATTAAATAAACTAAAGTTTAAAAAATCAAATAAATCAAAAAGTAACACAACAAATGTACATAACAATAACAATGGGGGGGGGGGGTCAATGCAGATAGTCCGGGTGACCATTTGATTAGTTGTTCAGCAGTCTTATGGCTTGGGGGTAGAAGCTGTTAAGGAGCATTATGGTCCTAGACTTGGCGCTTGCCGTGCTGTAGCAGAGGGAACAGTCTATGACTTGGGGTGACTGGAGTCTTTGAGCATTTTTTGGGACTTTCTCTGACACGGGTCGTATATAGTTCCTGGATGTCAGGAAGCTTGGCCCCAGTGATGTCCTGGGCCGTACGCACTACCCTCTAGCACCTTACGGTCAGATGCCGAGCAGTTGCCATACCAGGCGTTGATGCAACCGGTCAGCATGATCTCGATGGTGCAGCTGTAGAACTTTTTGAGGATCTGGGGACCCATGCCAAATCTTTTCAGTCTCCTGAGGGGGAAAAGGTATTGTCGTGCCCTCTTCACATCTGTCTTGGTGTATTTGGACCATGATAGTTTGTTGGTGATGTGGACACCAAGGAACTTGAAACTCTCGACCTGCTCCACTTCAGTGGTGTTCGGCCCTCCTTTTCCTGTAGTCCATGATCTGCTCGTTTGTCTTGCTCGCATTGAGGGAGAGGTTGTTGTCCTGGCACCACACTGGCGGGTCTCTGACCTCCTCCCTATTGGCTGTCTCATCGTTGTCGGTGATCAGGGCTACCGCTGTTGTGTCGTCAGCAAACCTAATGATGGTGCTGGAGTCGTGCTTGGCCACGCAGTCGTGGGCGAACAGGGAGTACAGGAGGTGTCTAAGCACGCACCCCTGAGGGACCCCAGTGTTGAGGATCAGCGTGGCAGATGGGTTGTTGACTACCGTCACCAACTGGGGGCGAGAGATGGAGTGAAGTGTTTGGTTTTGGTTCCCACTCTATTGTGTTAGTGTCCTATGATTAAACAATGTAGACAGATGGACTGAGGGGGACAAACGGTATCTGTCTGTACCCGAACGTCACATCTCAGCCAGTGCCCCGTCACCATGAATAAATTACTACACAATGAGTTACTGTGGTTGGGCCCGTCAGGAAGTCCAGGATCCAGTTGCGGAGGGAGGTGTTTAGTCCCAGGGCCCTTAGCTTAGTGATGAGCTTTGTGGGGACTATGGTGTTGAACACTGAGCTTTATTTCTCTGGATGAATAATATACCTGTATTGTGATATATAAATAGAACCCAGAATAATATACCTGTATTGTGATATATAAATAGAACCCAGAATAATATACCTGTATTGTGATATATAAATAGAACCCAGAATAATATACCTGTATTGTGATATATAAATAGAACCCAGAATAATATACCTGTATTGTGATATATAAATAGAACCCAGAATAATATGCCTGTATTATGATGCAGAAATAGAACCCAGAATAGTGTACCTGTATTGTGATATATAAATCAACCCAGAATAATATACCTGTATTGTGATATATAAATAGAACCCAGAATAATATACCTGTATTGTGATATATACATAGAACCCAGAATAATATACCTGTATTGTGATATTTAAATAGTGTAGCTAAGTGTCTGTTCTAACTGAAATGACTAGAAGTAAGAGGTTGTGTGTCTGCACAGAATGAAATAGACAACAGTAATAGTGTATCTCTGGATGTGTCCTGTTGTCCCTGTTCAGAATGGTGGTTCCAGTGGAGAGCTGCTCATTAAGAACACCCAGCTGAAGCATTCTGGACGTTACACCTGCACCGCCCAGACCCCTGTGGACAACGTCACCGCATCCGCCAATCTGGTGGTCAGAGGTACGTCACACACACACGCGCACATGCACACACACACACACACACACGCACACACACACGCACACGCACACACACACAGCACTAGAGTTGACAGGGTGGGAGGTAGGTATAAGTGGGGTGCTAGACAGAGAGTGGGAGATGATTGACGCAACCTGTAGTTTGTCTCCATATCTGCTCTGTATATTAGTTCATTAAACAGATCTAATTTCTACAAGGTAAGAGGGGCTGCTCTCTGAAAACAAAGTAAATAACAAATTCAATGACAAGCTACAGTAGCTGGCTTAAATAGCCCCTATAAACCGAACTCTTAACACAGAGGGGGTGTCATAAGTTAGCCTGCAAAATGTGTGTGTGTGTGTGTGTGTGTGTGTGTGTGTGTGTGTGTGTGTGTGTGTGTGTGTGTGTGTGTGTGTGTGTGTGTGTGTGTGTGTGTGTGTGTGTGTGTGTGTGTGTGTGTGTGTGTGTGTGTGTGTGCGCGCGCGAGGGGTTGTAAAATCTAGCCAGAGTTAGGAGACCATGGCTGTTTTATGGGCTGATTTGTCAACTCTGTGGCTCTTTCAGAGCAGTGGAAAAACCACTGTAGGAGGATATGCCTTTTTGTCTTGGAGCCTGGCCAACCACTGGAGAGGAGGCACATGTCACAGTCTCACACCATGTCATTTATAAACACACTAGTTGAATTATCTGTGCTACCCCGCTGCATCTGAGAATGTTCCAGCCACCAAGGGCTTGTGGGTACAGTCAGATCTTCGATGGGACATGCAGGTCAACGCATTGTCCCGAAAAAAAGTCTGAGGAGGTTTGGCAGTCCACGACCTGAAAACTATCTATGAGACACACATACGTCCTGTGGTGGAGTATGCTGTTGCCGTGTGGCATTTCAACCTCACTGAGAAACAGAACCAGGCCTTAGAAAGAGTCCAGAGCTGGTCCGTCAAGATCATTCGAGGTTCTGGCTACACGACATACTCAGCGGCCTGCCAAAACCTACAGATGAAACCATTGCAGCAGACGAGTGGAGCTGTGCCTGAAATTTGCTCTCAAGCGGCAAAGTTTGAGAGCAACACAGAAACACTACAGAAAAAGCCAAAATATCACCATTAGTTAGGCTTTTAAACTGACACGAGACGAGGGGTAGATAATCACGTTGAAATGTTCCTGCTTTTTATCATGTTTATGCTCTTCGTATCTTATGTAAGCTGCGCTCAAATTCCGTTTCCTTTACTGTAAACTGACAGAGTGCACCGTCGTGACACATGCATTTGTGTAAATAAAACCTATCTATCCGGAAAGGGAAGGTCAGGCCTTTTATGTGGCCTCCTCAAAGAGCTTGGTAAATAATAATATAATAATAATATATGCCATTTAGCAGACGCTTTTATCCAAAGCGACTTACAGTCATGTGTGCATACATTCTACGTATGGGTGGTCCCGGGAATCGAACCCACTACCCTGGCGTAAATGAGTGCTCCAGTGTTTGGGGTTCCTTTGGTATTCAAACAACGGGATCTCCTAAAGTATTTCCAAGGCATGACTTCTGCAACGCTGTATGCCCTAAAACAACCTTTCTCTCAGTGGACAAAGGAGCGAACGGACTAAGAACTTTTAGCAGAGGAGAGATCCGGTGTGTGATGATCCCCATCGTGCCCTGGTGGTGACGCTATAGAGCAGGCCGCTGACAGATGGGAAGGTGATGTTCCCAGAATGCAGTGAAATAAATAAAAAACAAGGCAGAGACCCTGGCCTGAGGGCATGACCAATGGAGTGCCAAAGAGGACGGAGATGAAAGATGACCATGTGTCAATTCTGACAATGAGGAAGTAGATCTATTGAAGGACTTTACTGGGGGAAATATCCCACAGCAGCTGTATCTTATTATTACCATCTTGTTATTATCGCTCTGTGTCATGTGCAGCATCTGGATACATCTACGTATCACAACAATGTATAATTGTTGTCGTTCAATGGGGGATTAAAAAACATGAGCTGGCGCACACCCAGAACAAATGTGTTTGTGTGGAGGTGCTGACTCACGGCGAATAAATGATAAACTATCCAAACAAAGAAAGTTCAATTGGGGGGAAAAACATTCAAAAGCTGACCCACTGGGAATGTGATGAAAGAAATAAAAGCTGAAATAAATCATTCTACTATTCATCTGACATTTCACATTCTTAAAATATTGTGGTGATCCTAACTGACCTAAGAAAGGTAAGTTTTACTAGGATTAAATGTCAGGTATTGTGAAAAACTGTTTAAATGTATTTGGCTAAGGTGTATGTAAACTTCCGACTTCAACTGTATGTATGTATGTATGTATGTATGTATGTATGTATGTATGTATGTATGTATGTATGTATGTATGTATGTATGTATGTATGTATGTATGTATGTATGTATGTACATTAGTTTACTGCTCTAGGCATGTAATTATTGTTTGGATAACCTTATTTACTATTATGTATTGATTTATTATTTTTAAATATATATATTTTTTATGTAAATATTTTTACTCTATGTGATGCACAATGCGGAGAATGCCAGAAGAAGAATTATAATTTAATTAATAATGTTTGTTTATGTGTCAATTAATCCCATAAGGGATGGGTTGCCAAATGGCGATTTGACACAAAAATAAAATTTCATCAATAAATAAATTAATTGATTCATTCTACACACACACACACACACGCACACACACACACACACACACACACACACACACACACACACACACACACACACACACACACACACACACACACACACACACACACACACACACACACACACACACACACACACACACACCACATCTCTCCCTCTCTCTGTCACTCTACAGTCTAATCGCCTTAGTACTCTGGGTGGGTTCTGTGACAGACACGAAGGTCCTGCTTGATTTCTGCGGCTGTCTGAGGCTGAGGCTGTGGGTGTGTGAAAGAGAGAGAGAGACTCACCCCAACAGTCTGGGTTTTCTATTAGAGTCTTCTTCTTTCTCTCCTCCAGGAAGATAGAACTAGAACTAGTGGATTAAAAAAGGCTCTCGGTCCATAGGCTCAGTTAGTGAATGTCAATGGCCCTAAGAAAGGTATTAATCCTCAAGGCTAAGACTGATGCCAGTGGAATCACCTGTTTTGATGTTCATTCAGAATAGGTGTTGCAGTATAAGTACAACGTAGACTTAACAGGCAGGGAATCTTGCCAAGTCTATGCACCCATGAACAGAAGGGGAAAAGCATACGTTTCTTTTGTTTCACATTATACCTCACTATTCAGTATGGGCACATTTGCAGTATGTGTGCATGATACTATGACATTCTTTGTTCTGACCTAGTATTTTCTGTAGTAATAACCAATGATTATCTCTGTTTCTCCACCCAACTGCATGCTCCACCCCCTTCCTCCCTCCCTCTCCCCCCTCTCTTCCTCTCCGTCTCTCCAGGTCCGCCTGGGTCTCCAGGTGGGGTGCGCGTGGAGGAGATCAGGGATAAGAGTGTGCGTCTGATCTGGAGCCGAGGTACAGACAACCACAGCCCCATCTCTAAATACACTATCCAGTGCCGGGACTCTTTCTCTCAGGAGGACTGGCGAGACGCCACCACATGTAAGTCAAATAAATAAAGGACATACGGTACCAGTCAAAGGTTTGGACCTACTAAGTTATTTTTGATTATTTTCTACATTGTAGAATAATATTGAAGACATCAAAACTATGAAATGACACACATGGAATCATGTAGTAACCAAAAAAGCAAAAAACAAATCCAAAAATATATTTTTGATTCTTCAAAGTAGCCACCTTTTACCTTGATGACAGCGCTGCATACTCTTGGCATTCTCTCAACCAACTTCATGAGGTAGTCACCTGGATTTTTTTCCCCTTCTTAATGCGTTTGAGCCAATCAGTTGTGTTGTGACAAGGTAGGGGTGGCATACAGAAGATAGCCCTATTTGGTAAAAGACCAAGTCCATATTATGGCAAGAACAGCTCAAATAAGCAAAGAGAAATGACAGTCAATCATTACTAAAAGACATGAAGGTTAGTCAATGCGGAAAATGTCTAGAACTTTGAAAGTTTCTTCAAGTGCAGTGGCAAAAACTATCAAGCGCTATGTTGAAACTGGCTCTCATGAGGACTGACACAGGAAAGGAAGACCCAGAATTACCTCTGCTGCAGAGGATAATTTCATAAGAGTTACCAGCCTCAGAAATTGCAGACAAAATAAATGCTTCACAGAGTTCAAGTAACAGACACATCTCAACATCAACTGTTTAGATGAGACTGCGTGTATCAGACCTTCATGGTCGATTTGCTGCAAAGAAACCACTACTAAAGGACACCAATAATAAGAAGAGACTTGCTTGGGCCAAGAAACACGAGCAATGGACAATATACCGGTGGAAATCTGGGTTCAAATTTGCCATGTCTTTGTGAGAGAACGGATGGCGAACGGATGATCACGGTGGGAACCACACAAGCGGAGAAGCATGGAGGAGGGGGTGTGATGGTGTGGGGGTGCTTTGCTGGTGACAGTGTCTGTGATTTATTTAGAATTTAAGGCACACTTAACCAGCATGGCTACCACAACATTCTGCAGCGATACACCATCCCATCTTGTTTTCACTTAGTGGGATTATCATTTGTTGTTCAACAGGACCATTACACCTCCAGGCTGTGTAAGGGCTATTTGACCAAGAAGGAGAGTGATGGAGTGCTGCATCAGATGACCTGGCCTCCACAATCACCCGACCTCAACCCAATTGAGATGGTTTGGGATGAGTTGGACCGCAGAGTGAAGGAAAAACAGCGACATACGTATCAACGTATGTGGGAACTCCTTCCAGACTGTAGGGAAAAGCATTCCAGGTGAAGCTGGTTGAGAGAATGTCAAGCGTTTGCAAAGCTGTCATCAAGGCAAAGGGTGGCTACTTTAAAGAATCTCAAATATAAAATATATTTGTTTAACACTTTTTTGGTTACTGCATGATTCCATATGTGTTATTTCATAGTTTTGATGTCTTAACTATTATTCTACAACGTAGAAAATAGCAAAAATAAAGAGAAACCCTTGAATGTTTAGGTTTGTCCAAACTTTTGACTGGTACTGTACATCAAACTGTAGACTGGTCAAATATGTACCCTAAATGGTAGGCCCGGTCTTGCAGTTTGTACTGCCGCTTTCAGAACCCATACTAGTGTCTCCTTTCCAACCTTTTTTTTGTCTCTCTCCTACTGTCTATCAGCCCAATAAAATATGATTTTTTTTTTTTTTTTACTCCATGAACACCAAAATCTGGTCAAATAAACTAACACTGAAGCGGAGACTGCCAGATACATACAGTGCTTTCGGAAAGTATTCAGACCCCTTCACTTTTTCCAAATTTTGTTACATTACAGCCTTCTAAATTGGATACAATTTTTAAAAAATCAATCTACACACAATACCCCATAATGACATAGCAAACCTGTTTTTTTTTTAGAAGCGCCAGATACATAGCTACACATGGCGGAGCTCTTAAAGAAGCAAAACCTGCAGAGACCGAAACCAAAAAAGTTCTGGACGCATGGCATGTGTCCTCACAGGCACCGTTTCATAAGTCCTTGGTCAGCATTTATATCGATTGCAAAATAAGATGAGCTAAACTCTTACAACGTTCTGTAAATGAGTGCTTTGGTCAGTGGCACCGAAGTAATACAACTTGTATGAAAAAGACGCCCAAGTGCTGGCAGGATTTATACACACTCTGTTGTGATTGTTTATCTGACACTTCTCTGAGGTGAAACTATGTGTTTATGTATCTCTGTCTTCGGGTGCTTTTCAGTCTTTCAGTTTTTGTTACTCTTTAGTATTTTTCTCCTCCTATGTTTGTTGTTTAGTAAATATTTAAGTTTTTCTACTTTTTTTTCTCCTTCTACAATGTGAACATTTCCATGTCTGAAATGTGCTGTGCAAATAAAGCTTGATTTGATTTGTAGCCCCTCCAGATGTGGAAGGAAATGCAGAGTCGGCCACGGTGGTGGACTTGTTTCCCTGGACAGAGTATGAGTTCAGGGTGATAGCCACCAACACCCTGGGGACAGGAGACCCCAGCAGCCCCTCTCCCAAAGTCACCACGCTGGAGGCAGGTGAGTGGAACGGAGTTGGTACGGAACCGCCATCGCATCATGAGTAACCTTGCCTTAGATATGATGCTCGCTACCAGAGCTAATGTCTGGTCATACAGTGGTCTAGGCCAGTGGTCACCAATCACTTTCTGAGTCCAAAAGCAAGCCGAGATCTACCATAGTGGTTAGAGTGTTGGACAAGTAACCCGAAGGTTGCGAGTTCAAATCCCCGAGCTGACAAGGTACAAATCTGCCGTTCTGCCCCTGAACAGGCAGTTAACCCACTGTTCCTAGGCCGTCATTGAAAATAAGAATTTGTTCTTAACTGACTTGCCTAGTTAAATAAAGGTATGAAATAAACATGTCTGCCTCATGCACCAGTTCATGTTGTTACTCCTATGACCAGAGAAAGTGAAATATTCCTTGATGTTATAGAAGACACAAACCGCTAATAATACAGTAGCAACGCAAGCTTATCGAAGCACTTTGCTATACTCATTCATGACTGCTGCGGTGCTGGTTGTAGTGCGTTTGAAAGTAGGGAGAACACGCATTTTATGGCTTGTAAAAGTGTTGAGAAAGTTTGGACAGGTGCTGAATAACATCTTAAACATGAACTTACTCATAGAAACAGCAGCTCTTTGCTGTATTCGCTGAGTCTCTCTCTAGTCGTGGTTTTAAACGTTTTGAAATCTCACGGTATCAACTTTGCTGTGCGCGCACGGCTTCTTTATACAGCCTATGGTTCGAGGAAACTGTGCAGACAGACGGTGATCTGAGCTATCTGATTGGCCAGCGGTAGACCTATACGTTCACTTGATTTGCTCTCTAGGACTGCCGGGTCGGGTATCCAGAGTTCTACCTTCAGACACATGAAATAGTTCAAAATGGGAACTCTTTGCCTTCCCGACACTAGAGCTTCTGAATCAAATGTACCTACTGCCAACTGCGATAAATAAATAAAATATGTATTGTTTTAACATGAATGTTTGGTGATCGACTATGAATGCCTTGGAGATCGACCAGTCGATCACTATCAACCGGTTGGTGACCACTGGCCTAGGCTTTAGCTCAGCGGGAGATCTGGTTTTGAACTGGAGATCTGGTTTTGAACCCCAGTCGGCCATATAAGCTCATTTAAGTTCAACATTGGAAAAAGTAGGCCTAGTGGAACCTTTCTAAAATAATAATATCTACTAGAACACATCTCACGAAACCAAGACGCATGAGATAAGACTGAGCTTTAAGCAGAGCAGGAACGAGCTGTAGCCTTTCTACCCCCACAGTGTGGCATCGGTCCCTAATGAACATTAAGGTGTTGCACTTGGCAGCATTAGTGACGGTGATATGGTATTTGCAAAGCCAATGCTGCGTCAAGTACCGGTGCCAATGGAAGGGTACAGTATGTGTTGTTTGGCATTGTCCTGTGTGGACAATGGCCCATATTCACAAAGTGTATCAGAGTAGCAGTGATGATCTCGGATCTAAATGTTAAATGGATCTAGTTGGACCTTTTTAGATCATAATGAATATGATCAAATGGACAGGCTGGATCCTACTCTGATGGGCTTTGTGAATACTGCCCTGTGAATGTGAACTCAGATCTTGGCGTTTTGCTTTTAGTTCCTGTGGTGGCGCCCTCAGACATCGGCGGCGGCGGCGGGACCAGCAGGGAGCTGACCATAACTTGGACGGTAGGTCTAGGCAATACTTTTTCCAGGGTGACCTATGACCACAAACTCAACTCCCCTTCTAAATCTGATCTGACAACAGCCAGGAGCAAGCCAATGGAGACGAGCATTAGCAGAAGTTTTGCACATGCAAAGTACATTTCGTTTTTGCCTTTCTTTTCCTCCTCTTTGCAAGGCAGTGCAAAACAGCTATGAAAGTATGGTGGCTATATTCATAGAGGAAGAGGGAAGAAAACACATCGCACCACAGCACATTCTTAACAGTGCGGTTTGACGGATAAACATGGGTGTCCAGAAGTGCTTTTGTATCAGTCTCTCACTTGTTTACACGATCACCAGCAAATCTATCAGTGATAGGTATCAGGCATTAGCTAGCCTCCGTTTCTCTGCTGCCCCCTTTGACAAATTCCTACTGCGCTCCTGGGCAAATTGCCTTTTCTTGCTAGAAGCCTGGCAGCATCAATCCGACAGCTGTTGGTCGATGTGATGAGGCTTGTGTTTAAAGGTTAACTGTGTGTGTGTTTAGAGGTTAACGGTGCATGTACGTCACGCAGAAACATATGGTCTGGTTGTGCCTGAGCCCAGCTAGGAGATGAGGCATGGGGAGAGGGTGTTGGTCTAATAATAAGAGTGTCGTAACTTTGGAATAAACACTCTGTCAGAAACACAGTCGTCATGCTTACGAGAATTAGTATTATATAAACATGCTTTAGAGTGACGATAACCCTTTTTATTTTGGGTCTGGCAATTGTCTTGTCACTCAGCGTAACGCTCTCTGCAAGGATATCTTTTGTTTCGGTGGATATTTCTGTTATTCTCAGTCATTCAATTCTAGTTTCTATTCCATCTACCTCCAGCCAGTGCAGCCACAGTACTACTATGGACGTAACTTTGGCTACATAATCGCCTTTAAGCCCCGGGATGGCTACGAGTGGAGGAAGGTGACTGTGGCAGACCCCGGGGCTAAACACTACGTCCACAAAGACTCGTCCATCCTCGCCTCCACAGAGTTTGAGGTCAAAGTGAAGGCCTTCAACAGCAAAGGGGAAGGACCCTATAGTCTCATGGCTGTCATCTACTCTGCGCAGGACGGTAAGCACAGATCGAGGATCATCTTACTCCTAAGCCCAAACCGCAAGCATCGGTGGGGAAAACAGAAAAACTGAACCCAGACTATTGTACTCTATCCGCAGCATAGTGAGAGCAGGGCTCTTCAGAATGCCACACCTTCATATCAACTGTTTCAATCTGTCAGTGTCAATTATTTATCAGCACGGTGACTTTTTAATGGCGTGGGATATACTTCATAACTAATCCCAAAGATGAATGTGAAGAATTGTACCCTTAGAATGTGAACCCTCCCTCCATCTCTCCCTCCCTCCATTCCCCGCCCTCATCAGAGTAGGATTATCGTGATCTTTGTGGCATGAACCAGAAAGCTGATTATTCGCCCCAAGGATGCCAAGCATTTAGCCCACTTATTAACTTCAGCTGACAGACAATCAAGATAGCCACTACGGAGAGATACTCAGTTGCGGTGGTAACGCTCGCTCGTTGGGAGTGTAAAAGAGGGGAGAAGCATTCAGTTAAGCCTGACAACGTGTGTGTGAAGGTTTCTTGGTGCAGTGCCCGCCGTGGGATTTAAACAGCCAAAGAAGGTCAGCGCTCTGTCTTGGAGCGAACACTCTGAGAGTGTGCCTTGGGTCATAACTCAGAGGAAAGTGTTTGTTGGAGAGCAGAAAGAATGTGATGAGAGAGATTTCTGCCACTGAGCTTGTTCTAGGTAATGATTAATGGCTGTTAACAGATGCCTCCTTACCAAGACTGAGGGAGGTCTGCATGAACAGGTCAGACTTGGTGCCAACATGAAGTTGTAAAGTGAAAGAAAAACTATATTCATAGAACATGGATAGTTACTGTAGGTGGGTATATGGAGGAAATACTTGTACAGGGTCTCTTTCTCTCTGTCTTATAGTGTCTTAAATTATATATCTGTGTGTGCCACCAGTGCCATCTAAAGCCCCGACTAGTGTGGGGGCCAGGGCGCTGTCCGCCACTGAGGCCATCGTGTGGTGGCTTCCTGTCACCCAGCACACTGTAGAAGGCTACCAGGTCAGTACTATGTGTCTTTGTCTATGAGGAGTAACACGACTGTTTGTCAGATAGAAGTAGAAGCGACCTGTCTGCACCAACCCAGAGTCCTCCAAACAATGGACTAACCCTGAGTCCTCCAAACAATGGACTAAACTTAAGTCCTCCAAACAATGGACTAACCCTGAGTACTCCATTGTATTTGATCCAGCACAATCAGCTAGTAGTCATTACCATATGATTTTACCAGGAAGTATTTAGGCCCTGGAATATTTTATATACAGTATATTGAGTCTCTGTGACCGTCTCCTTCTTCTCCTGTCCAGGTGCGGTACTGGAGGAAGGCGGAGGACAGCGAGACATCCAGTCAGAGGGTGGTGTTGTCCAGCAGAGAGAACCAGACCAGGCTGGATAACATGAGGCCAGACTCCCACTACCTCATAGAGGTCAAGGCCTACAATGCAGCCGGATACGGACCCCCCAGCCAACACTTACAGATCTACACCAAGAAAGCCCGTACGTATTTTTATCTCCGGGATGGTTTCCTGGAAATAAACGAAGACTACTCTTAGACTAAAACATTTTTCAATGGTGTTTCTCTATTGAAAGTGTCTTAGTGGTGGACTAGGCTTAGTCTGTGTCTGGGAGACTGGTCCTCAGCTAAATAGTCGTCAGCATATTCTGAGTTATGTACCGGGGTGCAAAAGTGTAATCTCACTGATTCTGTTTGGTTGTCACCTGATCCTTACACTGTAGAACAATTCTTCTTCTGTTTTTCGCCAGCCCCGAGCCGGCCTCCTAAAATAATCAGTAAAAAGCTGAAAGGCACATCAGTGAATATCGCCTGGGAACATGTTGAGCCCTTGGCCAACGAGTCAACAATAGATGGCTACAAGGTGGGTACAGTTTTATAAATGCATGGAAGCTTGTAGTGTAGTTTTAAAAAAAAAGGTCTGTACTTCAGATTAACACATGAGCAATAGTCTCTCTCCAGCATCTGCCACATATGCACGAGACGTAACAGATTTCTTAAAGCTACAGCTTTCAAAACTCAACCTAGCTAGAAGGTCCACATTACTCGACACGACATACCGTTTACTCAAGTGCCTTTCTCATACACTGTAAAAAGTGAAATCTAAGCACTGAATATCCTATATAGAGTGATGATTCACTTTTTTACCAAGCTAAATGATCTAACGTCATTGGCAGATCATTTTGCTTATTGTAACCTAAAACGAGGCTTATTACAAGTAAGGGTCCCAAAGCCTCCCTCCCAGAGAATCTTAACACATACTGTGGTCGCTTTGAGGCAGACAATACCAAGCCATCGAGGAGGACTCTCGCTGTTCCGGACGACCAGGTGCTTTTCACTCTCCGAGGCTGACGCGAGGAGAATTCTCAAAAGAGTAAATACTCACAAAGCTGCCAGCCCAGATGGCATCCCTGGCCGCATCCTCAGAGTGTGTTCTGACCAGCTGGTGGGTGTCTTCTCGGACATATTCAACCTGTCCCAGGCCGTAGTGCCCACCTGCTATAAGGACAGCACCAATATCCCAGTGCCAAAAAACAAGGTGTCATGCCCAAAACCGCCCTGTCGCACTCACCCCGCTCATCATGAAGTGCTTCATGGGCCTGGTCATGGCCCACGTTAAGGCCAGCATGCCAGCATGCCAGGTACACTGGACCCACTCCAATTTGCCTACCGCTCCAACAGATCCACGGTAGATGCCATTTCCATCACTATTCACACGGCCGTAACACATCTGGACAAGAGGAACACCTATGTGAGCATACTGATCATTGACTACAGTTTAGCATTCAACACTATTGTTCCCTCCAAGCTTGACCCTCTGCAACGTCAGGTTCGCTGACGAAGCCACCGTGGTAGGCCTCATAGCCAACCATGAAGAGTCGGCCTATAGAGAGGAGGTAAGCGGAATTGTGGTGCCAGGCCGGCAACCTCTCCCTCAACGTCAGCAAAACAAAGGAGTTAATTGTTGGCTTCAGGAAGCAGAGGAGGGAACATTCCCCGATCCACATCAATGGGACTGGAGTAGAGAGAGTGAGACGTTTTAAGTTCCTCGGCGTCCACCGAGGACTTGACATGGACCAACAACACCACCACTCTTGTCAAGAGGGCGCCACATTGTCTCTACTTCCTAAGGCTGACAAATTAAGGCTGAAATTTGGCATGCCACCCCGGGTCCTCTCCTAATTACTACCCGCTGCATCATTGAGAGCGTCCTGACCAGTTGCATCACGGCCTAGTATGGGAAATTGCTCCATCCACGACCAAAAGGCCCTCCAACAGGTGAAGACGGTCCAGTACACCACCGGGACCATGTTCCCACCCATCCAGGACATCTATTCGAAACAGTGTGGAAGGCCGGCAGCATCCTTACTGTCGAGCAGACGGTATTGGAGTATGAGGTCTGATGCCAACAGGCTCTATCTACAAGCCATCAGAGAGCTGGCCCCTCTAGACCAGCCACCTGCACTGACTCTCTATACCTTAGCACACATGCACTCACTCATTCATACACTCACATAGATATACAGTGGCATGAAAAAGTATGGGAACCCTTGGTAATTACCTGGATTTCTTCATACATTTGTCATCAAATTTGATCTGATCTTGATCTAAGTCACAACAATGGACAAACACAGTGTGCTTAAACTAATAACACACCATATTGTATTTTTATATATTCTATATTGAATGCATAATTTAACCATTCACAGTGTAGGTTGGAACACGTATGTGAACCCCTAGGCTAATGACTTCTCCAAAAGCTAATTGGAGTCAGGAGTCCGCTAACCTGGAGTCCAATCAATGAGACGAGATTGGAGATGTTGGTTAGAGATGCCCTGCCCTATAAAAAAAAACGATCACAAAATTTGAGTTTGCTATTCACAAGAAGCATTGCCTGATGTGAACCATGCATCAAACAAAAGAGATCTCAGAAGACATAATATTAAGAATGGTTGACTTGCATAAAGCTGGAAAGGGTTACAAATGTTAGGGTTATAAAAGCCTTGATATTCATCAGTCCACGGTAAGACAAATAAACAGAGAAAGTTCAGCACTGTTGCTATTCTCCCTTGCAGAGAACATTGCAGAATGCTTTAAGAAGAATCCTGGAGTGTCAGCTAAAGACTAATGGAAATCTCTGGAACATACTAACATCTCTGTTGACAAGTATACAATACGTAAAACACTAAACAAGAATGGTGTTCATGGGAGGACACCACGAAAGAACCCATTGCTGCCCCCCCAAAAAACATTTCTGCACGTCTGAAGTTCGCAAAAGAGCACCTGGATGTTCCACAGCGCTACTGGCAAAATAATCTGTGGACAGATGAAACTGAAGTTGAGTTGTTTGGAAGGAACACACAACACTATGTGTGGAGAAAAAAAGGCACAGCACACCAACATCAACCTCATCCCAACTGTAAAGTATGGTGGAGGGAGCATCATGGTTTGGGGCTGCTTTGCTGCCTCAGGGCCTGGACAGCTTGCGATCATCTATGGAGTTTATCAAGACATTTTGCAGGGGAATGTAAGGCTATCTGTCCGCCAATTGAAGCTCAACAGAAGTTGGGTGATGCAACAGGACAACAACCCAAAACACAGAAGTAATTCAACAACTGAACGGCTTCAACAGAAGAAAATACGCCTTCTGAAGTGGCTCAGTCAGAGTCCTGACCTCAACCCGATTGAGATGCTGTGGCATGACCTCAAGAGAACGGTTCACACCAGACATCCCAAGGATATTGCTGAAATGAAACAGTTTTGTAACACGGAATGGTCCAAAATTACACCTGATCATGCAGGTCTGATCCGCAACTACTGAAAATGTTTGGTTGAGGTTATTGCTGCCAAAGGAGGGTCAACCAGTTATTAAATCCAAGAGTTCACATACTTTTTCAATACTGCACTGTGAATGTTTACACGGTGTGTTTAATAAAGACATGAACAAGTATAATCGTTTGTGTGTTATTAGTTTAAGCAGAATGTGTTTGTCTACTGTTGTGACCTAGATGAAGATCAGATCAAATTGTATGACCAATTTATGCAGAAATCCGGGTATCTCCAAAGGGTTCACATGCTTTTTCTTGCCACTGTACACACACACACACACACACACACACACACACACACACACACACACACACACACACACACACACACACACACACACACACACACACACACACACACACACACACACACACACACACACACACACACACACTTGGGTGCTACACACATCACAACTGCTGCTACAAGATTGCTAAATACTTCATAATTTAAAACACTTGCCCACCAATCCCCCTTCCCCAAAACACATTTAAATATTGGGCTATAAATTGTGCCTTCCTGTATTACACTATAATGTTTATTCTATTCTACTGGGCCATTTATATGTTCATATTCTTATCTTTTATTATTGTTGTTGCATTGTCGAAAAGGAACTTGCAAGTAAGCATTTTGTTGGACAGTGTATACCATGTGTATCTCATACATACAAGCCAATTAAGGGAATTATCAGTCAATATAAGATATTTCGGCTAGCTTATATTTCACTTTTTGCGGTGTAGTCACAGCTCCTTAGTATGAACATATATGAACTGATCTAATATTCTGTCTGTGTGTTTGGTCTCCCTACAGGTCCTGTACAGGCAGGCCAGCAAATCCACTGGGATGCTGTTTACCACTGGGAAGCGGTCCATAGACCTGCCCATGCACAAGGATGGGGACTACATAGTGGAAGTCAGGGCTCACAGCGAGGGAGGGGACGGGGCTGTGGCCCAAATACGCATCTCAGGTAACACATCAATCGAACATTAACGTAATACATTTACAAAATTGTATAAAGCCCCTTTTAGAGGCAGAAATGAATATGACACAAAATGGAGGCTGATTGTGAGGAGGTGCAATAGATTAAGTAACACAGGGCCAACATAATAACACTTGAGTGAAGCACTGTTGTCCATCTGAAGTTGAATCCCATATTTGGTGCGGTGGGGAGATATCACCATCTTATCCAAGGCAGCTGGCCCTCCATTTGTCAAACCCCCTCCATTATAATCCCCCACCGGAGCTTTGATTCCCAGGAGTCTGTGAAATCAAGCTGTCAGGTGGGCCTGGCCTCCATGATAACAGCTACCCAGGAGGGGGTTTCCCTCTTCCTCTTCTCACAAGACCCCCTCTACCCCTTGATCCATCCACCCAGACTCTCAGCCAACCCTCCATCCTCCACCCCAATCTGAAGTCAGTGGGCCATCACCAGGCTTTTGTAATGGACTTTAGACCAAAGCCTTTCCACCCATCTTATACCTCTATAATAATATCCACTATGAAAATGTCAGTGACAGCTCCTGTCCATGGGCCCCCTGGTTGACTGTGACAAATGACTCTTGCTTTCGGTGGCCATCTTTAAAACTGAAATAATCCTGCTATTTTATGACAGCCCAAGGAATCAGCTGTAGGCTACACAATGCACCCATCTATACATACGTTTGGAATTGTGATCAGTTCACCAATGGCTTCTCTACTGGAGCGAGCCCTCATGAATGTAGCATGTGTGGATTGAAACAGAGGTGAACTCTCTATGACAAATGTTGTCAGCCAGCCATAACCGTCAGCCAGTAATTTACAGTACATGTCATCGATCTCCAAATTGGATGTGGCACTCACATTTTGCTACTGGGGGAAAAAAAAACCTGACTCTGTCTTGCCGTACAAATTCGAGATCCAATCTTTGGCTTATTGAGAACATGTCACACCATATTACACAGGTGGTAGGGGAGAGGGGACAGTCGGAGGGTTACACGGCATGATATCATAAAACCATGAAGGAAAGTGGTCGAAACTTTTGTCGCCAATTAACAACATTGGAGCATAAATTGCAGTGTGCACTCACTCTTTTTTATCATTTTCTAAGCATATGATTTGATATCCACTACCTGCTCAAACACATTGGATAGTGCGTATGAAGTATTTTCCTATCGTGAAACCATACACAGGATCCCTAACAGAACAGACCAAATATACATGGCTTGGTTGATAGGTTAGAACGCTACCCAAACTGTAATTGAAACGTCACCATTGTGCCTCTGTCTGTCTCCCTCCAGGTGGAGGCGTCATGGCTACCAAGTCCCTCAGCTTGGCCTCCCTCCTCCTGGTGGCTCTGCTCTGCATGAGGGGCCTCTGAATGTAGCGCCATCGTTCTCCGTCTTCACTGTCCAGTCCAGTGAAGGAGACTCTGTGAAGTTGACGCCTAACTATGACAACTTTGGTTTCCATAACCTTTGGTTTCACCTTGCAGGCCCCCCCCAAAAAAAAAACATCTTCCCCGTTTCGAGGAATTTTAAGGCTCTGTTTGTGGGGAAAAAGACACAATACAACATTTGGACAGATATCTGGGATCTCTCTTATTTTAAACCTACATTATCGTTGAAGGAGGAGCGTCTAAAAGGGGGTGTTTCAACTTTTTCAATATGCCTTATATGTGAACGGTTACACTTATCTTTCACAATGCCATGACTGTCTCTTGACTGGGTGAGGTGTTCGTGCATAGGTACTGCACCAAGATGGCAGGTAACTGTTTAAAAAAAAAATATTGTGATTACAGGCCTTTCTTGTTCATTCATGAAGGTACAGTAGCTTCAAAGTGCGTGTTTCATTTGATGTATGGCATTATGGACAATTGTTACAACATAGCATTCCATATATAGTGTGTGTATATATATATATATATATATATAAGCTTAGCAGTTGTATAGTTGTGAAGGATAAGTGTATGAGTTTATGAAAATGTCTTTGTGTTTTATATGCATTTCAGTGACCTTTTTCTTCCCCCTTTTGCTTTTCTTTTTTCAAGATGAATTACACCATCCCCCTTTTACAGAGATACAGTCAAATCAAATCTCTTCTCGTGGTCCCCGGCATCCTAAGATTTCTCTTATGGAACATCCTCAGACAAAAGAGCAATTCATGTAATACTAATATAATATATGCAATGTATATGGTTTTGCTATCTAATGAGTACATATAGCCAGTACATACATATAGCTTACTATTAACGCTGTAACTTCTTTGTTCAGAGAAACGTCGATTTTTTTTATCTCACAAAAACCTGCGTTATTTCCAACTCGTAGCGTTCTCGAAAACGAATAGACCCCGTTTACAAGTGTTTGCATGTAGCCATTGTTATCAGAAAGAGAGAAACTTCTCAGCCAGAGTGATGCGAGCATTTTTAGCACTTGCATATCTGTGTATGTAAAAGTTGAATGTATTGATGAACTGTGGGAACGAGAAATTAGCTTGAAAACATATCAGACCTGCAGTTTGTATATATCCATAAAAAAGGAATGTGGATTCATGATTTCGACTGGCTGAGAAAAGCTGCCTGCCTGTCTGTCTCATCCGGACATCCGGCACGTTCTTTGCAATGGGACAGCTGGAGATCGAATTTGAATATTGTAACAATGTTGCAAATACCTGAGGGACAGACCGCAAAAAAAAAAAAATGTTAGTGAGAAATGTGAGATAATGTCTAGATGCTTTTTATAGCGGAGATCAAGTTTATAAATTGTGACTGACCGGCTTAAATCGGTCTCGTGCCGCAAAATTTGAAATTGTGTTTATTTTTACTTTTACAATGGATAAAAGTGGAGACTCAGAGCTACAAAATGGTATTTCATACACTGCATTTGAGGAACAACGGGAAAGTAATTCTGCTTTGAAAGTTGATAAACTTATAAACTCACTTTTGAGAAAATTGCATTTTGAATGTTTTGGTACCTACTGGAGAGCTCTTCTTTGTCTACACCCCATTCAGCACTGTTCACACCCTCTTAAAATGGGTGGGGCTAAACAATGAACCATAATCCCAATCCATAGAGTGCTAGCTAAAGTTATCCAAATAGGTTCAGTGTTAGCTAGTTAGCTTGCTAACATTAGGCTATACCTAGCAATGCGAAATGGCATTCGGATATAACATTAAAGTTACTACACACAGATCACAAACATAATATTAGCTCGCGAGCCTGCCATCTAATGTCAGCTAGCTAGCTAACAGCAAGCTTTAGCTTGCAATGAAAACAACTTTCTGACAAAATTATAAACGTATAATATCTGAAACTGTAGCTAGACTCTTACCCATATACATGGATCAACGCTTCATTACATTTACATTTAAGTCATTTAGCAGACGCTCTTATCCAGAGCGACTTACAAATTGGTGCAAACACCTATGACACCCAGTGGAACAGCCACTTGCATCTAAATCTTGTTGGGGGAGAAGGGGGGGAGAAGGGGGGGTAGACTGGCATGGCAACAGACTGCAACCCCGTTCATTAAATAAGACATCCTGTGTTGTTTCCATTTTGTTCGTACGCTTTTTTGCCAACGTTTACTGACATATTCAACTGCCGTTATTCTGCACTCTTGCACACTCAGACGAGAGTGCTCTGAAACAGTTGCTGCAGTGACGTTCTATTGAAATGGATACTTGCATAGTAGTCTTTTGTTAAGTGTTACTACACGCCAAATAAAATTAAAAAGCAGTGTTAGATTGGATTACCTAGACATAATGACCAGCTCAAATAGACAAATCCAAACTCATCTCTTGGCATGTCCAGCCCACTCATTATCTCAGCCAATCATGACTAGCGGGAAGGTTGCTGTCTTTTTAACCAACTGTGCTCGTAATTTAACAATTTTATTTGTATAGAGCCTTGCAAAAGTACTCATCCCCCTTAGCGTTTTTCTTATTTTGCTGCATTACAACTTGTAATTTAAATGGATTTGTATTTAATAGTATTTATTAAATAGTCCAAGTTGGTGAAGTGAAATGAAAAAAATTACTTGTTTCAAAAAATGATTTAAAATAAAAAATGGAAAAATGGTGCATGCAATATGTATTCACCCCTTTACCATGATGCCCCTAAATAAGATCTGGTGCAACCAATGACCTTCAGATGTCACATAATTAGTTAAAGAAAGTCCACCTGTGTGCAATCTAAGTGTCACATAATCTGTCACATGATCTCAGTATATATACACCTGTTCTGAAAGGCCCCCGAGTCTGCAACTCCACTAAGCAAGTGGCACCATGAAGACCAAGGAGCTCTCCAAACAGGTCACGGGCAATGTTGTGGAGAAGTACAGATAAGGGTTGAGTTATAAAAAAATATCCAAAACTTTGAACATTCCACAGATCACCATTAAATGCATTATTAAAATGTTTTAAAGAATATGACACCACAACAAACCTGCCAAGAGAGGGCCACCCACCAAAACTCACAGACCAGGAAAGGAGGGCATTAATCAGAGAGGCAATAAAGAGACCAAAGGTAACCCAGAAGGAGCTGCAAAGCTCCACAGCTGAGATTGGAGTATCTGTCCGTAGGACCACTTTAAGCCGTACACTCCACAGAACTGGGCTTTACAGAAGAGTGGCCAGAAAAAAAACATTGCTTAAAGAAAGAAATAAGCAAACACATTTGGTGTTCGCCAAAGGGCATGTGGGAGACTCCCCAAACGTTTGGAAGAAGGTACTCTGGTCAGATGAGTAAAAAAATTAGCTTTTTGGCTATCAAGGAAAATGCTATGTCTGGCGCAAACCCAACACCTCTCATCAACCCAAGAACACCATCCACACAGTGAAGCATGGTGGTGGCAGCATCATGCTATGGGGATGTTTTTCATCAGCAGGGACTGGGAAACTGGTCAGAATTGAAGGAATGATGGATTGCACTAAATACAGGGAAATTCTTGAGGGAAAACTGTTTCAGTCTCCCAGAGATTTGAGCCTGGGACGGACGTTCACCTTCCAGCAGGACAATGGCCCTAAGCATACTGCTAAAGCAACACTCGAGTGGTTTAAGGGGAAACATTTAAAAGTCTTGGAATGGCCTTGTCAAAGCCCAGACCTCAATTCAATTGAGAATCTGTGGTAGATTAAAGATTGCTGTACACCAGTGGAACCCATCCAACTCGAAGGAGCTGGAGCAGTTTTGCCTTGAAGAATGGGCAAAAATCCCAGTGGCTAGATGTGCCAAGCTTATAGAGACATACCCCAAGAGACTTGCAGCTGTAATTGCTGCAAAAGGTGGCTCTACAAAATATTGACTTTGGGGGGGTGAATAATTATGCATGCTCAAGTTTTCTGTTTTTTTGTCTTATTTCTTGTTTGTTTCTAAAAAATATTTTGCATCTTCAAAGTGGTAGGCAGTTGTGTAAATCAATAGATGCAAAATCCATTATATTTCCGGATTGTAAGGCAACAAGACAGGAAAAATGCCATGTGGGTGAATACTTTGGCAAGCCACTGTATTTACAGATGGCATACAGGTTTGTTATTAAGGCACATGAAAGTTCACATGTTAATAAAACAGTTCAAGCAGCTGTCCTGTGAAGTAGTCACCCTCGACATACGCCTAGTTGCCTGACTGGGCTCATAAAACAGTGGATAAAGTCAGGTGGAACAGAGTAAGTAGGCATTTTAACTTCATAGACTTAGCTGGTGGTAACTTGTTGAATAGACACCGGCTGAAATGCGGTTTTTAACCAATCAGCATTCAGGACTAGACCCACCGGTTGTATAACATGACATAAACAAATGTGTGACAGTAGTGTATTTGGTTTGCTTGTCAGGACAACTAACTGTCCCGTGACCATCGCTTTGCCATAACATGTGTCCAGTGTTGTAAGCATGTACACTTGGAGGAACCATATCAACTAAACTGAGTTTGGAATCATATAAATATAAATAATGATTGGGTGTTTTCCCTTCTAAGGATCCTATTTATGTGGTTTGAATATCCCATGAAAGAGTACATTGAGCACAAAAAGGCTTTGTTTTGACTGTATCAGACCTTAGTGGTAGACTACATGCTGGTGCTTTGTAAAGAATGTTTCGCATTTAGTATCATCTTTTTTAATGTCTCATTTATTTCGTTTTTTAAAATGTTTTATTTTTTTCTTTATGTTTCAGCCCTTTTTTAATCAATGTCTGAAGTGTGAGTGTCACTGTCAACAGTGACGCAGTGACTCTCACTCAGTAAGTAAGCGTGCAATGTCTGTTTGAATCTCGAATGGCTATTTAAATTGTATTACACGTAACACAACCTGCCTAGCTCCTATAACAGTTATACTACTATTGTGTGTCATGGTCCATAAACTGGTGCAACTCAAGATAAACAACGCAAACATAGTTCTCCAAAGCTCATTCATTGGTCCTACTATGTTTGCGACATTCATCTTGTCTTCTTTTTATTAACAACATGAGAGTTATGATGTCATCAGAGATATATAGAGTATGCATTATCAATTGGTGTTGTTGTTCATCGTTACGACCCGCCACTGGTTAAACAGTAGAGATGTATTACTGTTATTTCCCTCAAGAAGTATAAAAATGCAGATTTCTCTTTTTTATTTCTCCCTGAATACATGTTCGGTGTGATGCTAGCCATGCTTTTACTAGCTCTGGTCCAGGGTGTTCAAGTGGCTTGCTTATGCAAGGCTCAAGCAGCGCCTTGGACCAGAGCTATGCCTCTGCATACATTGTGACTATGTCAACAAAACACCTACCAAAGTGCTTTCCCCGGTTTCCCCTCATGCGACAAGTCATTGAAAGAGTTGCCAAATGCATGAATGCCTTGAACTTTGATATTTGGAAGGAAAGTTGCTATTACTACATCCTAACATGCATGACATTGGAAAGTGATTATAGGCCTATATGGTAAAGAAGCTCCATCCGTACATTGCAATGAGTCAAAGCATCATACATACAGGCAACTTCCTATCAGCTTCATATGAACTCAACATGCCTTTGTGGCAAATAATAATACACATTAATTCCATTATGAGTGACGTCCCTTTATGTCAGAGATGGTATGTTATGCGTGCATACTGCACATTCTATAGATAAGCCTAACATGTGCATTAGCAAGCCAGTCATCTCAAGGGGAAGTCTATGGAGGGCAGGGTTGCAAATGTTTCGAAACTTTCCCAAAATTCCCAACGTTTCCAGAAATCCCAAATGGAGGATTCCCAAAATTCCCAAATTTTCCAAGAAATTTGGGAAAAATGTCTGGATTTTTTTTTCATCCTAATGGGGGTTAAGGTCTTACAGAAAAAAACCTAAACTGACTAAAGGAATCTCACTCATTCAAGTTCAGTAGGCCCTACTGGTCAGTCCTGCGCTCGGTCTCATGCATTACTGTAAGATGGGTTGGGCTTTGATGACATCACCGTTGTTGATACAGCAGCACTGTTTGGCTGTATGTTCAGTGCTGTATTCATACTGTACTGAGTCTGAGAGGGCTGAAACTGGACTCTCCAATTGGCTGGACATAAAAGGAACAATAAAAGTTTAGTTAACTATCCATTTAAGGTGACTTGTCTCTTTTATATATCGTCTTGAATGTCCACAGGCCGACTGAAGTACAGAATGTACAGTGAATAAATGAAGAAAAGACTAAACTCGATGTACACCAAAGCAAAAAGTCTCAGCTGAATAAACATAAGATCCTTGAAGAGCTAAATGAAATTCCAGAAAGCGGAGTAGTGCATTAAGGTCTAAAGGTCTAAAGTAGCGCTTCCACGGCCTAAAACCACCTGGACTCTGGGGTATTAAGTAATTGGAAAGTTTCTAATTCGCTAAAGTTGCCCGTGATCAGATTTGAACACGCAACCTTTGGGTTGCTAGACATTCACGTTATACACCCATACATACACCCTGAACAAACACCCTCCTTTGACTTTTTTTTGACCGTTTTTGACTTAAGTAATCTTCTGTCTTGTCTAACCATATCAAACATAACATATTATACTAACTTGATTGTCCCGGATTTACATGTATTATGTTATGTCTAGTCTATGAGACCGGGCTGCTAAAACAGACTCCGTTAGATTGAACTTGCCTATTTTCTCTCTGGACAATATAATTTGGTCCAATAACAGGGGTAAATTATACTCAAACCTCGCAACAGTTAAGTATCTCAAATATAAACATTGCATTGTGAACAGGAATAATGTGTATGTATTTCCAGTAAATATGTAGGCCATGAGTATTAATATTTACTAATACAAAGACAATAATAAACATAATTAATTTTAGGCAAAGTGGACTTCCCCAATGGTGTCACAACAGTCAATAACAGTGTGCCCCTCTGGACGAGGATGCCCTTTGGCAGAGTGCAGGAAAACAGGTGATCAGAACCTAAGATATGTTTCCTAATTCCTACTAAATTATAGAATGTCTTAGAAAAAAAGCTTTTGAAAAACTATTTAATTCCTACATCTCCTAGTGGGGACTTTACCACTGAGGGCCAGAGGTGGTTGACTCGAACTGCTGATGTACGGACTTTGCACCGAACGTTGGAATGCATTTGATTTTTCTCATTCATAAAGCTCTCTCTGCTCAATGCAGTTCTTCCTCAGTAACAAAGTTGTGGTAGACCTTTTTTTTACCAGGGTTTCAGGTTTTTAAGATTTATATTTGGGATATTGTCATGGAAAAGTAGGCCTATACGGTCTAATTGTGAAAACATGTCATTCCCGTGTTTCCCCTATATCAGTGGTCACCAACCTTTTCTGTGTCAAGATCACTTCCTGAGTCTGAAAGCAAGCACAGATTTTACCGCTCAGATTTGTTTTAAACATGACATAACGTAAGCCTATGCAACATTAACCAATTAAAAACAGTACTGTAGCAATGTGGTTTGTGCAGTAGGCTATAGGCCCAATACCTTATCACTATGCTTGAATTGCCCTGCCAATGTTGTTCTTCTCAGACCATTTAGAAATGATATTTACAACATTTTGGTATATGATTACCACAGTTAATATGTCATGCGTTGTATTACTTTTGAGGCACAGCTGACTGAGCATAATATACAGCGCTGGAAAAAAATTAAGAGACCACTGCAAAATGATCAGTTTCTCTGATTTATTTGCAGAAAATGACAACTGGTCAAAATATCAAAAGAGATGCAGTGTTGTCAGACCTCGAATAATGCAAAGAAAAAAGTTCATATTCATTTTTAAACAACAATACTAATGTTTTAACTTAGGAAGAGTTCAGAAATCAATATTTGGTGGAATAACCCTGATTTTCAATCCCAGCTTTCATGCGTCTTGGCATGCTCTCCACCAGTCTTTCACATTGATGTTGGGTGACTTTATGTCACTCCTGGCGCAAAAATTCAAGCAGCTCAGCTTTGTTTGATGGCATGTGACCATCCATCTTCCTCTTGATCACATTCCAGAGGTGAGGTTTTCAATGGGGTTCAGGTCTGGAGATTTGACTGGCCTTGACAGGGTCTTGATCTGGTGGTCCTCCATCCACACCTTGATTGAACTGGCTTTGTGGCATGGAACATTGTCCTGCTGTTAAAAAAACCTATCCTCAGAGTTGAAAACAGCAGGTTTTAGAGAGTTGAAAACAGCAGCTTTTAGAGAGTTGAAAACAGCAGGTTTTAGAGAGTTGAAAACAGCAGGTTTTAGAGAGTTGAAAACAGCAGCTTTTAGAGAGTTGAAAACAGCAGGTTTTAGAGAGTTGAAAACAGCAGGTAGCACGTCCGGTGACGTGCATAGTCACTTTACCTCTACCTACATAAATGATTACCTCAATTACCTGGACTAACCGGTGCCCCCGCACATTGACTCTGTACCGGTGCCCCCGCACATTGACTCTGTACCGGTACCCCCTGTATATAGCCTCCACATTGACTCTGTACCGGTACCCCTTGTATATCGCCTCCACAATGACTCTGTACCGGTACCCCCTGTATATCGCCTCCACATTGACTCTGTACCGGTACCCCCTGTATATTGCCTCCACATTGACTCTGTACCGGTACCCCTGTATATTGCCTCCACATTGACTCTGTACCGGTACCCCTGTATATTGCCTCCACATTGACTCTGTACCGGTACCCCCTGTATATTGCCTCCACATTGACTCTGTACCGGTACCCCCTGTATATTGCCTCCACATTGACTCTGTACCGGTACCCCCTGTATATAGCCTCCACATTGACTCTGTACCGGTACCCCCTGTATATTGCCTCCACATTGACTCTGTACCGGTACCCCCTGTATATTGCCTCCACATTGACTCTGTACCGGTACCCCCTGTATATTGCCTCCACATTGACTCTGTACCGGTACCCCCTGTATATTGCCTCCACATTGACTCTGTACCGGTACCCCCTGTATATTGCCTCCACATTGACTCTGTACCGGTACCCCCTGTATATTGCCTCCACATTGACTCTGTACCGGTACCCCCTGTATATTGCCTCCACATTGACTCTGTACCGGTACCCCCTGTATATAGCCTCCACATTGACTCTGTACCGGTACCCCCTGTATATTGCCTCCACATTGACTCTGTACCGGTACCCCCTGTATATCGCCTCACTACTGTTATTTTATTGTTGCTCTTTAATTATTATTATTATTTTTTTTACTTCAGTTTATTTTAGTAAATACTTTCTGAATATTTTTTTTCTTAAAATGGTATTATTGGTTAAGGGCTTGTAAGTAAGCATTTCACTGTAAGGTCTGCACCTGTATTCGTCTCATGAGACAAATCCAATTTGATTTGTAGATGTATGCCACAGGAAGACCCCATCTGCCAACTATGTGAAAACATGAAATTCTAAAATGTTAATTTCAACTGCTTGAACTCACTGCTATCAAGTGAATGGTTTCAATGTAGATCATTTATAATTTAAAAGGACCCCCCCTCCACTGCTCTTTCTCAAATAAAAATGTAATCTGTCTCATCTCAAAAGATATTGAGGTGAATGTATCAAATATTTTGTAATTTAGAAAAAGTTATATATGTAATCTAATAAAGTTAGATCTATAAACATTTGTAGAAATACCAGGGGGGTACCCCCCAAGTTACCTTATCATCTTCACTTTTAGACATCCGTCCTCTCCAATGATTGACTATTTCTGTGATAACATCTCAGTTGAATAATATCCCTTTTCATTGGCAGAGAGTAGAGCTGATCAGAGATAGATAACACCAGCTCTCCCAGGATACTATTTATTTTATGCCAGAACCAGAAACAGTCTGAGTTTTCTTCTCCAGTTTGTATCCAACAATGATTTCGGATAACAAAGTCAAAACTATCTATTTCCCCTTTGTCTGTGTGGATTAAGGTCACAGCCTATTTATCAGTTCGATTTAGATTAAAATTGAGATAATGGAATCCATCCACACTTCCTGCTAATCAAAAGGGCTTCAATAGTTACTTTTACACACATGGACATACAGAGGAAGATTCTGGGAAAAATAGGGAGATAACTTTTCCCTGAATGTGTCTCACATCAATTGGCTTATCAGCCAGAACATATGGCTTCTCTGTGATAGGTGATAGGCCTCGTCCCAGGTGGTTTTGTTGTTGTTTGTTGTTTTGTTGACATCCTTTGTTGCTACATCTCCTAAGGTCCCAAGGGAAATCAGATTGTCAGATTTATAGATACCGCCTACTGAGTTTAATCTGTAAATTCCGTCTGAAAGAACCAGAGTCCAAAAAGTGTACCCACTGGGAAGACACTGGTTGAACCAATGTGGGATAGACATTTAATTGACATCGGTGCCCAGTGGGTAGTTACTTCAACTGTGATGTAAAAACAAACCTTGATTGTCTCACTAGAAAATGTATCTGTCTTGGTTTAATTTATTGACAAGGAAGATTTGTTAATGACTTTTTAAAAGTATTATTAATGATGAGGAGGACTATTCACTCTTTCCTCACAGAACAGCTTGGTCTGGAATCAACATACTGTTTATGAAGTGTGATGTGACACTAGACAGAGTACTACTGGAGGCTGGTTCACCAAGACTGTTGTCAGCAGTAAACACTATTAGTATGTCAGAGACATATGGCCTAGACTAGTATACTGTATGTGTTTCTTCCAGATAGGTGCAAACATCCTTGGGCTTTGTAAATCTACACCTGCCAGCCTCCCGCTCTCTCTCTCTGACATGTCATACAACACACAGCCCGAGTGATGTCACTTTGTTTTTGGGTACTCCATACCAGACACAGAGCCCTGAAACGTGATGCTTTCTCTCTGAGAGATGCCTGTACTCTGTCATGCTCGGTTAGACAGTTAGATTGGGGATGGACACTGGGCTGTAGGCCAGGGGATCAGGCTCACGTAGTGATCTCTACAAAGATATCATATTTTAGTTTTTTAGTTTAGCTGTATAGAAGGAGTTCCCAAAATACCACTTTTTGTGATGTTTAGTCATCATAGCTACATTGCAGCCTATTTCGTAGAGCATGGAAAATACATTTGAATACATAATTTATTCTTATTTTGAAATAAATAAAAAATGTATGATGTGAAAATGGAGGCAACTGGCGTTGTTGAGTTGCGGAAATCCAAAAGTCTGAAAATCAATGACGTCGTTGTATCGTGTTATCTGAAGGCTTGAGTGACCTCTGGTGGTTCTGTTGAAAACAATGGAAATGACTGTGATGTCCTCGATTTAAAATGTATTCAGTAATATTAGCATACCACCAATGTTTTTGTTACTATTATGGTTAGGGAACTTACCCATGGCGCATATTTTCTTTCTCTCTCATCATATTGGGAATAGACAAGGGTGAGTAGACTAGTTGGTCTACAACTCCAGCAACAAGTGGGGGGTAAAACGTTATCTAGTTCATTTACAGTTAGTAAGGGACGTCGACATCGATGGGACGTAGGCGCGGCAAACGTTGACATCGCATTTTCACCTGAAGCGCAACGTTCCTATTGCCTAGGCTGTTTTACGTTGGGATTTTGAGTTTACGCACCGGTCTGTATAGCAACCGTCTGCAAATCCATCAGTTCACTCTACACCTGGCCAAACTTCTACTAACTTTTTTATATTGGCACTGCAGAGAGGCTGTATATGAAACGGATCAACCGGACTCTGGACCAGCGAGGAAGATACATCTTTATCTGCGGCGCCAACTGACCAATTTGTGCAAGGAGGACGGAGAAAGTAGCGGAGAGGTTTTGAAACCAAGCAAGATGGATAATGGTTTGTGTATGGAAAACGACGACTCCAACTTTGACCACAGAGATGTGGGTGTCTGTAAGAAAGGATGCAGACTTCTCTTGCAGACAGACATCGCCCAGGGAGACCATTGCTGTTTAGACGCGCTTCGCATGCTGAACGATGCGCTCCAGGAACGGAGCGTTACCTTGGAGCATGAAGCCCGGATGCAGCGGCTCAGGTGGGTCAGGAGAGAGCAGTCCCTACTGGCCCAGGTGTCATCCCTCCAAAGCGAGGCGCAGCTGACTGCTCTGAGATACCGGCGGAAGTTGCACCAATACATGCTGAACATCAACAACGTAGCCAAACAGGTTATTGGATATTACAAGGTGAGAAATTGTATCATATTAAACCCAACACCAAGTATTGCTTTTGATGTGGTACAATTACATAATGTCAAGATAGGTAACGCCTACTGTGTTTGAGATGGACACATGAGATGGCATCTATAACACTATATCCCGACGTACACAATTAGGCTATTTCTCTTTACTGTTTTTGTTTGATTGTTATGATAATGTGTACAGAGTGACTCGGGAGCTTCTGGAGTCTGCCTGTCCCAGCTACCTGAACAAGGTCCAAAGGATGCACTGGACGAACTACAGGACCAGGAGGTGCATGGCCTGGTACCAGAGGTAAGCCACTGCAACATTCTAACTCTACCGATGATTACATCGGCTGTCATTTTACCTGAGTGGCATACTTGGGCTTTTCCAGAGCACATCATTTACTCCTTGTGACTGAAGGGATTCAGTCAGTATTGATCATCAGAACTATTATATTTAACACACTAACATTTCTTTGGCTTGCCCATGTCAGACAACCCTTTGTTCCAAAATGGACTTCAAAATGGTCCCCCCCCCTACCTGAGTTGGAGAAAGATTTTTCACTGCAATCTAGATCCATAATCATTATGCCTAATTCTATGTAAAAGGGTCGTGTTTCGGAGGACGCATGGCTCTCGACCTTCGCCTGTCCGGTGTCGGTACGGGAGTTGCAGCGATAGGACAAGACTGTAACTACCAATTAGTTATTTAGTTGTGAGCAGTGACACTGTGGGTTCTGCAGCGTGCTGTGAGTCAGCTGGTTGATTTCGACGGTGCAGCTGAAAGTCTTCACTCTGGCCTCACACAGAGGATGACGTCAGTTAGCAGGATGAATAATTGAAGAGGAATCATTTAAGCAAGATGAGCAGGCCGAGTCACTCCTGCCTTTACAAAGGATCCTTCTCTGTGTGTAGATAAGGAGTTGAAAACTCGGTGAGATTTAACACACTTTGTGGGCCTATAGTGCGCCTCCGTTGATGTCCTAAGCCAAGGACAAACGGCTACCACCACTACTGCACAGTTTGACATTTCTTCTGTGTATACTTGTAACATATTTTCATTGTAATTGTTATAACATGTGTAATGGCAAGAAGTTTAGCTCACTGTTTCAGTGTTGTTGTCAGTGGGAAGAGATCGGTAGGTACTCCGTTAGACTTTTCAAGTGGAAAGGGCCTATAGTTTAGAGTGTTGCTGACACAGTAATGGTATTCTGGAGAGGTGCCATTCACTAAAACAAAGTGAAACCCAAGGCACAATCAGGCCTTTTCACCTGGCTGTGATTGATTCTACTGGAGATGTAGCTGGTCACTCGTCTCATTGATAGCTTAGCCTGGAGTGAGGGAGGGAGAGAGGGAGAGAGAGAGATAGGTTTGGAAGGAGGTAGAGAGTGGAGGGAGAGAGAAGAGGGAGGTATGGTAGGAGGAAGAGAGAGACTAAAGGAAGAAGAGAGAGACTGAAGGAGAGAGAGAGAGAGAGAGAGAGAGAGAGAGAGAGAGAGAGAGAGAGAGAGAGAGAGAGAGAGAGAGAGAGAGAGAGAGGGAGTGAAGGCCATTCTGATTAGACCCAGAGCACAAAGATGACAGAAATAGATTGTGCTGTGACAAGAGGAAATATAGATTTATCACCTACACTTCGTGTCAGCTGATTTTATTTTTTGGGGGAGGAAGCGAGACTTGAGTCCAAACAAAAGATGATTGCCGATAAGCAATAGGATTTTCAGTTGGATTTTCCCACCCCAACAGCAAACTCAATGTCGCCCGCTATGTTTGAGGAGAAACAAAGGAGAAACAATCTCATTCAATTAGTTTGCCGAGAGACACACAGTATCAGATAGTCTTCACCTCTGTGTGTTGTAAGACACTGGGGTTTCCTTGGTCACGCACTTTGCGGATGGACACTTGGATTGTCTTTCTGGTGTCTATTCAGACCCTGGTTGCTTATCTAGACAGCGTAACTGTGTTGTCTGTCAGTTCCTTGCAGTCTGCTTCTACCAGACTAAAGTTCGCCATTTAGGGGGTGTTTTCTGTACCTGACATGCTCGGTTGCGGTGGTCAGTCGTGCGGAGTAAGCATGGTGTAACTGTTTACTCTAGCTCCTGGCCGTATTTCCTACTTCCTGTATCCTTTGACTAATGCGCACAACTGACTTTTAGTGGAGCAGCTAGAACAAACTTCTTTGTGGCTTTATTTAGATTGTAGTACTGTAGGGAAGGCCAAGATAATGGCATTTTTTTTTATAGCTCTGTAGACCTGTATAGATACCTATATGTGAGATGCGGTTGGTTCATCGAGTCTTTTTTGTTTAAGAGATATCAATATCAATATTTCTTTCCTTGTTACAATGGCTAATTATAAAGCTTCGACGCTTGTGGCCTTCTCATTAAAATAAGTAGAGATTGAGATGAATCCTGGACCACGGAGGGTATGGCTAGGGAGCTGGACCTCACCACCGAGGTCCTGAGAGGGCACTTGCAGCACACACACACACACACACACACACACACACACACACACACACACACACACACACACACACACACACACACACACACACACACACACACACACACACACACACACACACACACACACACACACACACACACACACACACACACACACACACACACACAGAGAGAGAGAGAGACACAGACACACTCTGTATCCAGTCTCCCTCCCCCGCGGTGCATAGTGTGTATATGTGTGTGCGTGCGTGTGTTGACTCTCCTCGGTGATGCAGTAGATTTAGAGGTGTGTTGTTTTAGGCAGAGGATGTGAACCAGGAAGCTGTTCCCCTAAAGGCCACCGGGGTCGTGAAGAGAGTTATGCTGGGTAAAACTGTGTCTTTTTTGAAAGGCTCTTTCAATTAGTTGAAGAGTTGTTAATTAGTTAGTTTGAGCTGTGGATGGTTGGAGTATAGCTTATGTCCCGATCATAGGTGAATCACACTAGTTGACCCTAAGAACTACACTTTAAATCCACTTTGATGTACAATAAACTTTGCTGGTTCATCAACATGTGAGCCTGCGTGTGTGCACATCTGTATTTATTCTGTCTGTGATAGTGAACCTCAAAGCACAACATTTGCTCTCAGACGAGTGACCCAGATGTCAGGTACTCTGAGGCCGAGCGCCCTCCACCCAATGACTGGAGCAACCACACCATTATACCACTCGCTCAAACAGCAAGGGAGACCTCTGCGCTCTTCACACCGTAATGAGTGCAGCCTGGAGCCTGCCTCTCCACTGAACGCGGGTGGCATAGAACAGATCAGAGCTCAACACTCATGGCTGCAGAATCTGGTGAAGAAGTCTAATACCATCGCACAGTTCAAAGCCATAACATGCTGTGAGCAATGAGTCAAAAGAAGCCAGGCAGTTGATGAGATGAACAGGTTGAGAAAATGCATTTCGAGGGACTTCTTTATAGGGCCAGGAACACACACACACACACCGCTGTGTCCAATGATTTTACCCCTCTGTCACGAAGGACTCTACCGCATAGAAGGGCTCTCGTGAGACTGAGTGCTTAGCTCTCTGTGTCTTTATGATGAGTAGATCGCTTTGTAAGTGACTTGATTCACCCACAAAATGGTTGGGGGGGTGTATGTTAGTCATTGACCTGGTGGGTCTCTTACCGTCACAGGAACCTACACACTCTTACGTCATCCTGTGGCCTAATGTCCAGCTGTTACAGGACGATTAGGAAAGTCCTGATTCAGGACACATGCACGCATACAGCTGGCTGCTCATCATCAAGGAGTATGTAATCAGGGGTCCGTATCCACAAAAGGGTCTCAGAGTAGAAAATTGGTCATAAGTGATAGGAATAGAGACATTTTACTCTTACTCTTATGGGTATAAAATAAATGCAATGCATGAAGCCTCTTTAGTCATATGAGACCAACCTAGTAGACAGATATTTAGGAGACCTCCTGAGCTGTCCTCACCAGTTAAAAGTTACCAGCAGGTGTGTTGATTATAGAAAAAGGCAGCAAGTCAGTGGTATGCTTTGGAGTTGACAGAATATTTTAATATTTCTATATAATGGAGACCTACAGTACATACGCCACTATATCTTGAGCTTTTGACAATGATTTCACACGAGGCAGCTTTTTCTTTCAATTATTTCATTAACCTACATCATATAATTTCAAACTACCCCTAAATTGGGCATTGGGCATAAGTTGGGCAATTGCCAGCATCTAGGGCCTATGTGTTTGATGATTACTGATAGACCGTGCAAACTTTTTATGCAACAATAATTGCAAGCAACTTGATGCCTACTGTGCCAAAAGCGAGTTATTGAATGGGACTGACAGGTTTGTTGATATAACAGTTATATCGTCCAAAAATGAGGATTTATACTGTAAAAGCCTATGCATAGTACATTATTCAAAATATCAGAACTTGTTTTTTTTTTAAAAAAGGCCAACATATTAGGCAAGAATTAAGAGGAGGCAAAGTGATCGTGTCATGCGAAAATTCGATCACAATTTGACCATTGCAACATTTGATGTACAGTCACATTCGCTGTGGTTTTCTGAAGCTCTATACATTTCACAGCTTTCACAAGCCTCATCGCGATTGCTTATCCCCCATCATTTGCAACAATGCCATTGAGCGTCATCCCTATCTATACTTTGCGGTACCTCAAACTTGTCTTTAAGACAGGTTTTAACAGGATTCCTAGGACCTTTTCTGAGATGCTTTGTGGATATGAGCCTTAGGGCTAGACGTGGCCCGGTCCGCCTGCTGAGGAGTTTTGTCTGTGGGACAATTCTCTCCCGCAAACTAAGCCCTCGTGACCAGCGTCAGCACTGTTGAATGACATGAAATGAGGTGAAATACCATCCAAAGAAATGTCTCCTCTGTACTGTATCATAATTATGTTCAGCTACAATCAGAAGCACCCAGTCTCAGACAGCCTCTCTGTTCAGAAGGAGGATTAAGTCCTAATAAGTGAGGGAAAGGGAAGCCGTTAGATGCAGAGAGACAGGTGTACAGTTAAGACAGCCTGTACAGACAGCATGTACAGTATAGTAAAGTACACTACATTATGGATGTGTTGAAGGGAGAGATAAGCCAAGGTAATGTGCCAGGTGCACTGGGTATTAGTTCATGAAGCTTGGCGTTGGGCACTGCACTGTACTCTTGCCAAGGGGAAAAGCCAGAAGGACAAAAACAATTCCTGCTTTCTACTTCATGCTGAAGAGTAGATAATCCTCCTTTAAACCCCTTCAACACATCGCTGAATTAAAAGACATGAAAACAACATCACACTTTGTTTTCATAGGCTTTCAGTTACCCTGGCACAGTATCAGAGGGATAACTTAGGAAAAAAAGCTACCTGACTTCATCCAAGTCTGAGCAAGAGGGTTTTGAAGATGTCAGAGCCTCTTGTGAGGCACACAGGTTAGATTAGTCTGTGTTTACTTTGAAGTGAAAGAGACTCCTCCTTAACTGTCTGACAAAGTGTTTCCTCGTTCAGCTGCTTCAGTCCTCTCTCTTCAGGAAGTTCCATGCGACCCCCGTAGAGAAAGACATGCAGTTTCAAACACACTCATCCCACTCAAACAGACAGCTTCACAGACGTCTGCCTTGCCTTGTCTGCCTTCCATAAATCCCTCCTAATGAATATGCATAGCTCTGTTATTTGTCCTTGGGAACAATCCTTCTAGTCTTCTAGTCAAATCCCATTGTGAAGAGGAGAAAGACGCGAGTATGAACAATAACAGTGGGGAATCTTATAGGGGAGGTTTGACAGATCTTCATCAATGTTAAAAATGTGTGCCAGTGCGTGTGTGGGGGGGCGATTCCTCAATCACAACTCACTACTGACAGCTCTGTATTGTCTGGCCTTGTAGGAGGAAGCGAGTAGTGACAAGCTTTGTGTGTGTTCTTAATTGGAATTTTATTAAACAGAATAGAGCTGCTTAATTTACCCCCACCCCCCTCTTTAGTTTGACTGCAATAGAGATGGAACCGAAGCTGTGATGGGTTTGATTTTGAAACGAGGTACATTTGGTAGAGTCTGAGGGGATGGTTGAGGTTATGCATATTCACTCTGAGGAAGCACGCGGTCATGTCGTCTCATAGATAAACATCAGTGTCTTTTTTGACCATGGTTGTAACACTCCTGTAAAGACAGGAGGAAGGAGGAAAGACCTTTCACCGGTTATCAGCCAGCTCCAAGTAGCTGATTAGTTGTCCGGGATTGGAAGAGACATTCAGCAAGAAAATGCAATTGTCATTTTCAAATGGAACCTGAGATGTCTCTACTGGTAAAGTGTGTCCATCCGAGGAATTATCATGTTTGGTCCGTCAAGTGTGCATTTGTGTGTGCGCTAACATGCACAGTCAGCGTAAGCTATCCCACCGAGGACACAGATGTCAATTCAACGTCTGTTCCACGTCGGGTTCAATGTCATCTCATGGAAACAACGTTGATTCAACCAGTGCGCGCCCAGTCGGATGTGTTTTGTCTGTGTTTATTTTGTAATTCTGCATGTGCCGACCTGAGTGTGTTTTCTCTCTGGACGGTCAGTGTTTTCTCTACTCCATTTCTCCCTAATTGACCTCCGCCGTGTCTGTGTGCGTGTGTGTGTGTGTGTGTGTGTATATGTGTGCTGAGTCATCATAGTGAGGTCAAAGCCTCTCTGTTGGTACCAGCCCTCTGCCCGACGGACAAATCGGCCAAACTCTGATTGGATCAGATAAGATAATAGCCAATCAGATCCAATCTATTTTATTGCGCCAACGCTGCCTCCAACATTGAGATCATATTGTTCATTTAAGTGTGTGTAAGTGGGGTGGTAGGGTGACTTTACCGTCCTTCTCCAGAAGATGGCAGAATGCACATTCTGTGTAGGGGGGGGGGGGAACAGTCAATGGAAAGTACGGGTGTTGGCAAATTTGGTATTGTGAGGCTGGCGATTGTAGAGAGGGAGACAGATAGCATTCTAGGATTTGAGTTGATATTGTGGATTGAATTGTTCTGGGACTGTCTACACATTTTACAACTGGTACATCTTTTCCATTTATATGTTTATTACTGGTTCAGCTCAAATATAAACTGATTGCATTCGGTATGGCAGCATATGGAATGGTCTCTACTCTTTGCCAAACAGCCTTAGGGTCTAGATATTGTGTTTTACGGTGTATGTGCTTTTTTCCTGTGTACGTCAATCGAATATATACACAGGACTATTTAAAAATAGAGTGTCTCCCCAAGGCTTCAAGGCCCATGTGAAGTGTTCTGCTCAGCTTCCCTTCCCCTTCTCATCTCCCGTCTTGAGTCATCTCAGCTGTGCTCTCGGTTCTATGTACTTCCAAGAGAGCCTCCGACTTACATAAAACTCTCTCAAAGATCACAGAACCATGCTACAAGCCTGTCATGTTATAGTCTACACAGAAAGTGGCCAGTGATGTTCCCGAGCCGGGGTGTGCTGAGTCCCCCCACCAAAATAACTGTTGCACAATGTTTGTTTTAAACAACATCGATTTTTCATGAAAAACTGTATTGAACCAGTTGATTCCTAGTGGTGTAACTGCAACACAAGTTACCCCCTAAAACTTTGAGCAATTGGGAAAACGTCAAGACCCATTCCAGCCACTTATTTGTTAGGCAGCAGTTGATTGAAGTTCCAGTTGACGAGCACATTCCTTGTCATTTCAGCAAGCCTTGACACCCCGCCCTCTCAGATTGTTCTGAAACTGCTTCCGTAGTTCGAAACATACAGGATTGGCATTCCTGAAATATTATTTTGTTGAAATTTAAGTTGAAGTTTTAAGCTAATTGATTGCAACCAAATTGGCCATTTTAATTCATAGGATTCAGATAATATTCAGTAAATATAGTACCCAACACCCTATTTGGACCACATTTCTTCCTACTAATGAGAAAGACATGAGGAATCCCAACGGACACCCACGGATCCTCCACACCAATCCCACCCCAACAACGAGTATACGGTATGAGTTCTCTATGTTTGACAAGTAGTGGGAAGCTGCGGCTTGGAGTATGGCTTCTCGATACCATGTAATGTATTCCCTGTGAATCTGGATAGGTTTTCGTTCCCCTGTTCAGAGAAATAAGTAACTTTCATTATTTACCATAAAGTCGTTTTCCTGGTCTCTTGTGTTTATTAGATAGATCACAACATTTCCTTTGCAACTTTGGGTAGAAAACCAATAGATTTGGCTCATAATGAAAATCAATTGCGTGGTCATCCTCACAATTCAAGCCAGTCTTCCATTAAATTAAATCAGTTAGTTCTTCTTTCATGCTTAATCAGTGTCCAGGATACAAATCCTTTGTGTGTGGTTTATTCCCTTATGAAAAGTTCTGGATTAGTTACAATTAGACCATTCCTGGTGAACAAGCAAACTATTAGCCTACAGCACATCACAGCACATCAATGTTATGGTCTCTAATGGTCTTTGATGGTAAAAGTCCCAAACTCACACTGTATACATTTCGCAATTTTATTGGAATGTGTTGGGTTTAATGATAATGTCACTAATCACAATGCATATAAAGCTGTTTCCTGATAACATAAGGCTGACATGCAATTCATTATTTTATTAGGGTTGTCACAACATTTTAGTCGCGAGCCCATTTATCTATCAACGTTTTGGGCGTGTCGTGTAGGAAAGGTCTTCATATGAGAATTGCATAGAAATAGCCCTTTCAGAGAGTGGCCACTTGATGTACTATTTAAGAGAGTTGGGTTGAAGCATTAGGTTGCTAAGAGAAGGATAAATGGAATTGCTTTTATGGAGGACTGGATTGAACTGAGGATGACCACACAATGTAATTTCATAATGAGCCAAATCTATTGGTTTAGAGCACAAAATTGCCAAGGAAATGTTGTGTTCAGTTTAATATTTACATTTAATTTAATTTAATTTAATTAATAAACACAAGACACCAGCAAAATGAATAAAAATGTGGCAGTATAGCAAGTACAGCGCCATTTAGTGGTGAAAATTTAGTGGTAAAATTTAGTGGTAAAATTTCTCTGAAATATCCCCAGATTCACAGGGAATACATTATATAGTATGGAGAAGCAGTATTCCAAGCCACACCTTCATCCTACTTGTCAAACATAGAGAACTGATACCGCGTACACTCACAGTTTATTAGGTACACCCATCTAGTACTGGGTCAGACACCCCTTTGCCTCCAGAACAGCCAGACTTCTTCGGGGCATTCTACAAGGTGTCAGAAACGTTCCACAGGGATGTTGGTCCATGCTGACGCGATGGCATACCCGCAGCTGCGGCAGATTGGACAGTGGTACATTCATGCTGTGAACAGCCCGTTCCATCTCATCCCAAAGATGCTCTATTGGGTTGAGGTCTGGGGACTGCGCAGGCCCTCAAGTAAACTGAACTTGCTGTCATGTTCCAGTTCCAGTTTTTACACTCCTTATTTGTCCAGTGTTAGTGATCGCATGCCCACCAAGAACCTGGTGTGGTTGTCTGCTGCAATGGACCATCATTGATCAACAAGTGGTGCGTTCCGTCCTGCACGCTGCTGTTGACCTGTGCCGCTATTTGTCTGTCTGTGGCCCCGCCTCTTTGCTTGCACGATTCTTGCCATTCTCCTACGACCTCTCTCATCAATGTTAGTTAGTGGTGTGGGCCAGTAGCGTTTCAAGCGGTGACGTCCTTCGCTCCGAGACCTTTGAAGTCGTTGTTTCCCTTGTTCTGCAAGGGTCAAAGCTTTTGTGGAGCGCTAGGTAACGAAGCTTCATGTGTGACTGTTATTGATGTGTACAGAGGGTCCCTGGTTGGAGCCCAGGTTAGTGCAAGGAGAGGGACGGATGAAACACTGTCACCATGACCAAGTTTACATGTGCACAGTATTCCGAATAGTAGCTCATATTCCGCTTAAGGTATTATTCAGGGTGAGCTGTTTACATGGACGTTTGATATTCTGCTCACGAGTGTCCATGGATAAACAGAATAGTAACTGAAATATGGACAGTGACTGTAGGCCTATAACCTCTCACACGTAGAGTCATATAATATTATCTCCTGCAGAATTATGCATTTCTTGCAGCAAAATTATACAACAAATTTCTATTTTGTCTCGCGAACAGAAGTGGACAAATGTGATTCACTTCTTTCAGCCTCTTATCTTTGACACTGTTATGCAAGCAGACAGTATTTCAACCACATAGAATATGCACCCAAGATGAACTGAAGTCTTATCAGAAACGTGTTTCATCCTTTTCAGCGCTTTTCATTTCCTTAAAACCGGTCAAACCGACGATATTCAGACATTTTGCACAGGAATAATCTCTCCTCTGTTTTGGAGTTATTGTGTTTTCTCCCTGGTCCCTAAACCAAAGAAAAGCAAACAACTTTAGATTACTAATGCATTCATGTACTATCGATGTAATACACTATTCTGGTGAGCACTACTTTATTTAGTCTTCTAGGCCACGGCAACAAGTTACTACTGTATGAGAGAAGAGAAGCTGCATGTATCTAACTATAGTTGACATACAAATTGGCTTACCAAATGATGGAAATGATAAGCAAAGATGTTTCTAAATGAGGGGTTAAAGTAACCTAAGCCAGTAGAGCTAGGCTATACGGTCCACTACGGTGTATCAGCAAAATAAACTATTATGGAATTATTATGGTGGATGGAACTGCGCAGGTATAGCCTACTTTTTTAAAGTGGTTTGGTTGACAATCAGATTTAAACATGAACACACAACACCCATGAAAGGCGAAACTGAGCCTGCACAGACGGCGAAAAACACAACAGTGAACGGGATAAGGTGTTGACATGCCACAGTATCTCATCTAAGATCAGCATATCCCACGCATTTTTATCCATGTTTCTCATAAATAGGATACAAACTATTTTGGTTTTATTTTAAACAGGATATGATGTTTACATGTGTCAAACTCAAAAACCGAATACTTGAGTATCACGAAAAATAACGGGATATTGGGGTGGATGTAAATGTGGTCATTGATGCTGTTGACCCGGATAACTCGGTTGGACTCTGCCCAGCTGCTGGGTTGCTGTGTAGAAGGAGGAGGTCAAAGGTTAGGTGATTGTAACCAGTGTGAAATGGCTAGCTAGTTAGTGGTGTACGTAAATAGCGTTTCAATCGCTGTCTTCACTTGTTTGTTGTTTCCCTTGTTCTGCAAGGACCATGGCATTTGTGGTGCGGTAGATAACGATGCTCCTTGGGAGGCAGTTGTTGATGTGTTCAGAGCCCAGGTTGTGGCTAGGAGAGAGACGGAAGCAAGACTGTTACATATACTGGTTGTTGAGGTGGGATTGGCATGGGGTGTGGGAGTTCCGTGGGTAGCTTTAGAGTTTTTTTGGGGGGGGATTCCTCATGTCTTACTCATTGGTTGGAAGTTTGGTCCAAATCGGATGTTGGGTACTATAGTTATTGAATATTATCTGAATCCTATAAATTAAAATGGCAAATGTGGGTGCAATCGATTATTAGCTGAGATCAAATTATATTTTCATAACATAATGTTTCAGGAATGCTAATCGTATCTGTTGCTAACTACACAAAGCCATTTCAGAACAATCTGAGATGGTGATTGTCGAAATTCTCTTTATTATGATTTTTGAGGTGGAACGACCCACTAGTTAGTTTTTTCCGGTTCAGGCCTAATGAATCCCAGGGATGATTTGTCCATGATTGTCTTCCCTCATCACTCAGTGGCCATTGAGTGCTGTTGTGCGGCTGAATCAATATCCCTGGACTATCAAGGGTTGATCACTCATATTACTGATGAGAGTGATTTGCCTGTGTGTGTGTGTGTGTGTGTGTGTGTGTGTGTGTGTGTGTGTGTGTGTGTGTGTGTGTGTGTGTGTGTGTGTGTGTGTGTGTGTGTGTGTGTGTGTGTGTGTGTGTGTGTGTGTGTGTGTGTGTGTGTGTGTGTGTGTGTCCTTGTAAGTGTGTGTTCCTATGCTCCGAAGTGTGAGGAATCAGTGGTCTTGTTCTGAGAATGTGTTGGCTTTCCCTCTAAAAGTTTTCCTCTTAAAAAGGACAGAAATGATCGCAGCCCGGAGGAGAAGCGCTTAAAATCAATGTTTTATACCGATCTGCGGGCGATCACGTTGAAGGAGTCTCCTGCTGCCGTGCGGAGCTTTAGCATTCATTGTTTGGCTCTCTGTAATTGGCACCTCTTATAGATAGATACACTACAGATTGAAAAGAAAATAAGCATTTATTTCTTTTTTTTGCCCATTATACAGTATTTCTCTCCTTTGTTTCATCCATCTATAACAATGTTTTCTGCTGCACTAGTTGCTCAAATGGATTCTAATAGACAAGTGGCGATTGGGTGTCAGTTGGGAAAAGTGGTCCTTCTGTCTTGTTCACATTCAGCGTAAATCAGAGGGAGACGATTATTTGCTATTCCCTTTGTCTTGCTTCAGTTTATGCCTACAGTATGTTGAGGAGGGACTTGTAAAATTCATCTGATTTCCTAGACTGTTCGAGCATTTGATTTCTCTCTCTTTCTATCCCTCACTCTCTTGCATTTGAAAGCACTTTAATGCCTGTCCTTCCTCCTGCTCTCCTTTTTAGTGCCGTGATCATCAACATCCTCATCAAATCAAACAACATTTTATTTGACACACGCTTCGTAGACAACGGGTGTAGACAGTGAAATGCTTCCTTATGAGTTAAAGATAATATATATTTTTTGAAAGATAGAAAATAGTGATACGAGGAATAAATACACAGTGAATAACAAATACAAATAAAGAGTAAACCTAACATGACTTAATATAGGAAGTAGAAGATAACATGGCTTAATATAGGAAGTAGAAGATAACATGGCTATATATAGGAAGTTGAAGATAACATGGCTATATATAGGAAGTAGAAGATAGCATGGCTATATATAGGAAGTAGAAGATAACATTGTTATGCAGGTGAATGAGGACCCAAAAGCGACTTAACGGAAGTAAAGATAACAGAGTCTTTATTCCATGTATTTGACAAAAAGTGATAATCCTGGAAATTATCAAGGTGAAAACAAAACAGGAAAACTGAAATCCACTAACATGGCTATATATAGTCAGTAGAAAGGACTGACTGGAGACTCGAGCATAGACTGCAGGTTGCTATATATAGGGAAGGCACCGGCCGTAGAAGATAACAGACCTAGACACCTGCTCACACGCAGCATCTGAAGACGGTAAAACACGACAGGGCGAAGATAACACAAGGGAAGTGAAGATAACATGGCTACACAGAACTGCGAACATCATACAAGGATATATAGGACAAGGACAGAAGGCTATATATAGGAAAACAAGGGGAGAAATAGGGCTCTAATCAGAGGACAAAAATAGGGGACAGGTGTGAAACATGAGTAAATGAGTGAGTTAGGAGAATGAGGAACAGCTGGGAGCAGGAACGGAACTAGAAGTGGAGAAGAGAGAGAGGGAAGGGAAAAGGAAGATAACGATGGACCTAATAAGACCAGCAGGAAGAAACATGGAAGCACAGATATATAGACATGATAACCAATGATAAAACATGACAAACATGGCTTAATATAGGAAGTAGAAGATAACATGGCTATATATAGGAAGTAGAAGATAACATGGCTATATATAGGAAGTAGAAGATAACATGGCTATATATAGGAAGTAGAAGATAACATGGCTATATATAGGAAGTAGAAGATAACATGGCTATATATAGGAAGTGGAAGATAACATGGCTATATATAGGAAGTAGAAGATAACATGGCTATATACAGGGAGTACCAGTACCGAGACGATGTGCAGGGATACAAGGTCATTGAGGTAGATATGTACTGTACATATACTGTAGGTAGGGGAAAAGTGACTAGGCAACAGGATAGATAATAGACAGTAGCAGCAGGGTGTGGGGTGAGTGTAAAAGTGTGTGTCTGTGTGTGTGTGTTTACTTGATAGCTACCTACACAAATAGCTAGCTAGAACAAAGTGTTAATAAGATAAATTCATTTAAAAAGATTAAAAGCAACACAAATATTGCGTGTGTGTGTGTGTGTGTGTGTGTGTGTGTGTGTGTGTGTGTGTGTGTGTGTGTGTGTGTGTGTGTGTGTGTGTGTGTGTGTGTGTGTGTGTGTGTGTGTGTGTGTGTGTGTGTGTACGTGCGTGCGTGTGTCTGTGTGTTGGGGTGCCATTGTAAGTACGTGTGAGTGTGTGAGTGTGTGGGTAGAGTCCAGTATGTGTGTCAGTGCAAGAAAGGGTCAATGCAGGTAGTCCTGGTAGCCATTTGATTAGCTATTTAGCAGTCTTGTTTAGAGGTTTTATGGCTTGGGGGTAGAATCTGTTTAGTTGAAGTGCAGTAGTAGATAGAATAGTCTGTAACTTGGGTGGATGAAGTTGTATAGTTTTTTGGGGAGCTTCCTCTGACACCGCCTGGTATAGAGGTTCTGGATGGCATGGAGCTCAGCCCCAGTGATGTACTAGGCCCCGGATGCACTACTCTCTGTGGTACCTTGCGTTCGGATGACAAGCAGTTGCCATATCAAGCGGTGATGCAGCCAGTCAAGATGCTCTTGATGATGAAGCTATAGAACCTTTGAGGATTTTGAGGGACCATGCCAAATCTTTTCAGTCTCCTGAGGAGGAAGAGGTGTTGTCATGCCCTCTTCACAACTGTGTTGGTGTGTTTGGACCATGACAGATCCTTAGTGAACTTGAAGCTCTCGACGCGCTCCACTACAGCCTTGTTGATGTGAATAGGGGCGTGCTCGGCCCTCTGTTTCCTGTAGTCCATGATCAGCTCCTTTGTCTTACTGACATTGAGGGAGAGGTTGTTGTCCTGGCAGGTCTCCTCCCTATGGGCTGTCTCATCGTTTGTCGGTGATCAGGCCTACCAGCATTGTGTCATTGGCAAACTTAATGGTGGTGTTGGAGTCGTGTGCGGCCATGCAGTCATGGGTGAACAGGAAGTACAGGAGGGGACTAAGCACGCAACCCTGAGGGGCCCCTGTGTTGAGGGTCAGCGTGGCGGATGTGTTGTTGCCTACCCTCACCAACTGGGGTGGCATATCAGGAATTCCAGGATCCACTTGCAGAGGGAGGTGTTCAGTCCCAGGGACCTTAGCTTATTGATAAGCTTCGAGAGCACTATGGTGTTGAACACTGACTTGTAGTCAATGAACAGCAATCTCACGTAGGTGTTCCTTTTGTCGAGGTGGTAAAGAGCAGTGTGGAGTGCGATTGAGATTACATCAACTTTGGAAATGGAGTGGGTCCAGGGTGTCTGGGATGTTGGTGTTGATGTGAGCCATGACCAGCCTTTTAAAGAATTTCATAGGTTGAAAATGTCAGTGAAGACACTTGCCAGCTGGTCAGCGCATACTCTGACTACGCGTCCCGGTAATTTGTATGGCCCTGCAGCCTTGTGAATGTTAACCTGTTTAAAGGTCTTACTCATGATCACACAGTCCCCATGGAACAGCAGGTACTCTCACGTGTGGTTCAGTGTTGCTTGCCTCGAGGTGAACATAGAAGGCTTGTATGGTAGGCTCGTGTCACTGGGCAGCTCGTGGCTGGGTATCCCTTTGTAATCTGTGATAGTTTGCAAGCCCTGCCGCCTCCGACGAGCATCAGAGCTGGTGTAGTAGGATTTCAAGTTTAGTCCTGTATTTATGCTTTGCCTGTTTGATGGTACATCAGAGGGCATAGCGGAATTTCATAGAAGCGTCCAGATGAATGTCCCACTCCTTGAAAGCGACAGCTCTAAATCTAATCAGATTTTATTTGTCACGTGCCCCGAATACAACTGGTGTGGACTTTACCATGAAATGCTTGCTTATGAGCCCTTTCCAACAATGCAGAGTTTAAAAATAAAATAGTAACACAAATAGTAAAATAAAATACACAAAAATGGAGCTATATACAGGGAGTACCAGTACCTAACGCCACACTGGCGGTCAAAGAGTCATGACCACAGTCAAATTCCACGTGACCGTTTAGTCACCGTAAGTAGGCTTCTCCAAGCTCTGATCCTGGTGATGGTCATCAGTAGGCTACCAAACTTGCTAACTGCCTGGTACTCAGCTCTCTATTGTCCCTTTAATCACGCTGACATCAATGCAAATATAATGGAAAATCAAATCAAACACTTCATGTGCGCCCATGAGCTGATGTTGCGCAACATTTCTATAGGCTATGCAAATGGATGAGAAAGGGGGTTTGATGGCCTCTATTAAAAGGTTTCTATAGGCGAGGCCTACTCTATTTATTTCTCAACTTTCCTAATATGAATAAGCACTTTGTTTTGTTTTACAACAGGAGTATAGCCTACCTGTCTAGCATGAAAATTAACCACGGGAAAAGCGCCCTCCATACGCTATTTAAGTGCATAGACAGATGCATGATAATGGTCCTTTCTAAATCAAAACAAATTTGACACATATATTATTTAGATTCATTCATGAATAGTCTGGCGGGTGACAATATTAGCGTATCACTTGTGAATGATATATTATCACTTGTGAATGATGCCCAGCTTGTGTGCAGTTAGGCAAGAAGCTAACCGATCGCTGCAGCTGTACATAATCTATTGGTAAATAAGCCCACCCATTTTCACCTACCTCATCCCCACAGTTTTTATTTATTTACTTTTCTGCTCTTTTGCACACCAATATCTCTACCTGTACATGATCATCTGATCATTTATCACTCCAGTGTTAATCTGCAATATTGTAATTATTCGCCTACCTCCTCATGCCTTTTGCACACATTGTATATAGACTCCCCTTTTTTTCTACTGTGTTATTGACTTGTTAATTGTTTACTCCATGTGTAACTCTGTGTTGTCTGTTCACACTGCTATGCTTTATCTTGGCCAGGTCGCAGTTGCAAATGAGAACTTGTTCTCAACTAGCCTACCTGGTTAAATAAAGGTGAAAGAAAAAAAAGAAAAAAAGAAAAAAAAGAAACAGCACATTCCTTTTTTTGTGCGACTGTTTCAAATCATAGTTACACACCTCATGTAGCCTAGCCCATAGACCATTATGTTTTGATAAGGTTTGTATCACAACTAAAGTGGCCAAATAAAAGCACATGAATCCGCTTTACAACCGGTGTACAGTCGTGGCCAAAAGTTTTGAGAATGACATAAATATTAATATTCACAAAGTTTGCTGCTTCAGTGTCTTTAGATGTGTTTGGCAGATGTTACTATGTAATACTGAAGTATAATTACAAGCATTTGTAAGTGTCAAAGGCTTTTATTGACAATTACAGGAAGTTGATGCAGAGTCAATATTTGCAGTGTTGACACTTCTTTTTTAAGACCTCTGGAATCAGCCCTGGCATGCTGTCAATTAACTTATGGGCCACATCCTGACTGATGGCAGCCCATTCTTGCATAATCAATGCTTGGAGTTTGTCAGAATTTGTAGGTTTATGTTTGTCAACCTGCCTTTGGGGGTTTGACCACACGTTCTCAATGGGATTAAGGTCTGGGGATTTTCCTGGCCATGGACCCAAAATATCGATGTTTTGTTCCCCTAGCCACTTAGCTATCACATTTGCCCTAAGGCAAGGTGCTCCATCATGCTGTAAAGGCATTGTTTGTCACCAAGCTGTTCCTGGATGGTTGGGAGAAGTTGCTCTCGGAGGCTGTGTTGGTACCATTCTTTATTCATAGCTGTGTTCTTAGGCAAAATTGTGAGTGAGCCGACTCCCTTGGCTGAGAAGCAACCCCACACATGAACGGTCTCAGGATGCTTTACTGTTGGCATGACACAGGACTGATGGTAGCGCTCACCTTGTCTTCTCCAGACAAGCTTTTTTCCAGATACCCCAAACAATCGGAAAGGGGATTCATCAGAGAAACTGACTGTTCCCCAGTCCTCAGCAGTCCATTCCCTGTACCTTTTGCAGAACATCTGCAAACATCTGTCCCTGATGTTTTTCCTTGAGAGAAGTGGCTTCTTTGCTGCCCTTCTTGACACCAGGCCATCCTCCAAAAGTCTTCGTCTCACTGTGCATGCAGATGCACTCACACCTGCCTGCTGCCATTCCTGAGCAAGCTCTGTACTGGTGGTCCCCCGATCCCACAGCTGAATCAATTTTAGGAGACGGTCCTGGTGCTTGCTGGACTTTCTTGGGCGCCCTGAAGCCTTCTTCACAACAATTGTACTGTTCTCCTTGAAGTTCTCGATGATCCGATAAATGGTTGATTTAGGTTTAATCTTACTGGCAGCAATATCCTTGCCTTGAAGCCCTTTTTGTGCAAAGCAATGATTACTGCACGTGTTTCCTTGCAGGTAACCATGATTGACAGAGGAAGAACAATGATTCCAAGCACCACCCTCCTTTTGAAGCTTCCAGTCTGTTATTCGAACTGAATCAGCATGACAGAGTGATCTCCAGCCTTGTCCTCGTCAACACTCACACCTGTGTTAACCTCTTGCTCCTACCTGACACGCAGGCGTCCCATCTAGACATCTGGAAATGCAAATGCGCTACGCTAAATGCTAATAGTACTAGTTAAAACTCAAACGTTAATTAAAATACACATGCAGGGTATTGAATTAAAGCTACACTTGTGAATCCAGGCAACAAGTCAGATTTTTTAAATGCTTTTCGGCGAAAGCATGAGAAGCTATTATCTGATAGCATGTAACACCCCAAAAGACCCGCAGGGGACGTAAACAAAATAATTAGCATAGTCGTCGCTACACAAACCGAAACAAATAAAATATAAAACATTCATTTGACCATCTTCTTTGTTGGCACTCCTAGATGTCCCATAATCACTATTGGGTCTTTTTTTCGATTAAATCGGTCCGTATATAGCCTAGATATCGATCTATGAAGACTGTGTGATAAACGGAAAAAAATAGCGTCTTATAACGTAACGTCATTTTTTTAAATTAAAAAAGTCGACGATAAACTTTCACAAAACACTTCGAAATACTTTTGTAATGCAACTTTAGGTATTAGTAAACGTTAATAAGCGATCAAATTGATCACGAGGCGAATTATATTCTTTAGCTGTCCGTCTGGAAATATTGTCCGGATAAATCTCAACCAAAATATCCGGTCCAAGACCGGAAGAAATGCGCTGCCTTGCGTATGTTTGACCAAGAAACAAATAGTAGGCAAATGACAAGACTCTAGACAACGTGTGGAAGCTGTAGGTATTGCAACCTCAGCCCCATTAAATGTGGTTCACCTTTATCAATGGGTTCAAGTCACGCATGGATATATTTTTCCATTTTCAGTGATCAGATTTTCCTGCACTTTTCGATGAAACGCACGTTCTGTTATAGTCACAGCCATGATTTAACCAGTTTTATAAACGTCTGAGTGTTTTCTATCCACACATACTAATCATATGCATATACTATATTCCTGGCATGAGCAGCAGGGCGCTGAAATTGTGCAATTTTTAACAGAATGTTCGAAAAAGTAGGGGGTAGGAGTAACATGTTAACAAGAGAATCACTGACATGATGTCAGCTGGGCCTTTTGTGGCAGGGCTGAAATGCACTGGAAATGTTTTGGGGGGGATTCAGTTCATTTGCATGGCGAAGAGGGACTTTGCAATTAATTTCAATTAATCTGATCACTCTTCATAACATTCTGGAGTATATGCAAATTGCCATCATACAAACTGAGGCAGCAGAGTTTGTGAAAATTAATATTTGTGTCATTCTCAAAACTTTTGGCCATGACTGTAGAGCCTAACTGGCATACATAGGCGGTACGAGAGTTTAAAGCTTGGGGAAGATCATTTTCACCATAAAAATGCACCTTTCTAAGAAAGCATTACCTTCATGTATGGTGTTTTCCCGCAAATGTTTTGCATTATGGAACATTCACACTCATAGCCTACTGCCGTGTGCGCATTTCTGTGCTGATAATGTGAAGAAATAGCCTAATAGTCTATCAACATTTTGAGCTAAACGTTCTGATCCGTTGCATCAGCCTGATTGCTTTAAAAAAAAAAAACTGTCCCAGACTATTTTTGGAATATTTAAAATAGATCAACTTTTGTACTATGGGGGATAATAGATTGACATAGGCTGGGGATAATAGATTGACATAGGCTGGGGATAATAGATTGACATAGGCTGGGGATAATAGATTGACATAGGCTAGTGATTCTGCCTACTCATCTTGTTGGCTGACGAAAGCAAATGTGGACAGTTCTTCTAACATCTTCAATATGCGCCTCAGAATTTGATAAGAAGGACCCGATCACGTGACGGGCATTGGCTAATCAGAATTAAGATATCTATGCAGCTGGTATAATTATAATTATTATATTCAGCTCAAGTGCACAACGGCCACTAGTCGCAAAAAGCATTGATTTCTTTTAGAGGGCATTACGGCCACACAAAGGTGGACGCTGCCGGGAAATTCGAGGCATTATCAAGTGCTTGACCAATTGTGCATGTGAGACTGATGAAGTGGGCTGCGCAAGGAACAAAGCAGAGCTCATGCCTTTCATGCAACTTTGGAGTCTCATCATGCATCCTTAGAATGTATTAAAAACCTAAACATATAGCCCAACGTTTGTATCACAACTCAAGTTGAATAAATAACTAAATGAAGCATATAGGAGGACCAGTTTCTTTGTTCACCCCTCAACACAGAATAGCCGCATGGGCGCACTCCTTCAGAAATCATTTGTAGAAAATATCCTCTATTTCATTTAACTATGTTCAGTTGTATTCTTCATACTATAAAATAATATAAAATAAAGCACATCTTATCTGCTAAATGAACTAGTGTAGCCCACAGCCATATGGCATAGCCAGATCAGGGCATAACATGAGGACAACTCAGAGTATGCTTTTCTTGCATTCTGAATTAGACAACATTTTCTTCATATCATATCATCTCTTAAGAATGAATGACTGCCAAAGTCCTAAGTACCAGATTAATGTGCAGAGGTACAAGGTATTAGAGGTTGATACGTACATGAAGGCAGGGTAAAGTGATTAGGCATCGGGATAAATAATAATAACAGTAAAATAAAGAACAGCCTTTATTAGTTCAGTGCGGATGTTGCCTGTAATCCATGGTTTCTGGTTGGGACGTGTACACCAGGTCGCAATTGTAAAAGAGAACTTGTTCTCAACTTGCCTACCTGGTTAAATAAAGGTGAAATAAATAAATAAATAAGGTCCCAGTGGGGACGACGTCGCCGATGCACTTGTTAATCAAGCAGGTGAGTGATGTGGTAAACTCCTCAATGCCATATTCCAGTCGGTGCTGGCGAAACGGTCCTGTAGCTTAGCATCTGCTTCGTCGGACCACTGGGCATGTCACTGGTACTTTCTGTTGGAGTTTTTCCTTGTAAGCAGGAACCAGGAGGATAGAGTTATGGTTCGATTTGCAAATGGAGGGCGAGGGAGAGCTTTCTACGTGTCTCTGTGTGTGGAGTAAAGATCCTCTAGAGTTTATTTCCCTCTAGTTGAAAAGGTGACATCCCGGATAGAAATGAGCTTAAACAGATTTCAGTTTTCCTGCATTAACATCACCGGCCACTAGGAGCGCTACCTCTGGATAAGTATTTTATTTTTGGTTTATTGCCCTATATAGCTCGGTTTGGGGTGGTAAATCGATGTCTATGAAAAATATTGATGAAAACTATCTTGGTAAATAGTATGGTCTACAGCAGGGATGGGCAATTCCAGTCCTCAGGGGCCTGATTGATGTCAAAGTTTTGCCCCAGCCCCAGCTAACACACCTGACTCCAATAATCACCTAATCATGACCTTCAGTTTAAAATGAAATTTGATTAATCAGCTGTGTTTGCTTGGAATGGAGAAAAAGTGTGACACCAATCAGGCCCTTGAGGACAGAAAAAGTTCCCCCAAGTCCCCCCTAACTAAGTGAGTTAAACTGTGAATGGTCCTGGCGCATCCAACAAAAGTGTCAAGGGAAGCCAGTTTCTATTTGGCTTCACACCAATCACATCACATCAAAGGCGAAACGTAATTTACAGAAAAAAAATTGAATTGTTGCATCTCGTTGTATCGTTGTCCTCCGGTGGCTAGCCAGCTAGATAGAAAGAAATGTGCCCTTTCCTAAATTAGTCATGGATGGAGATGGGTTTTTACCTAATTCTCCGTATTGGCCAATGATTATAACGGTGATTCAGATCGAACCATACACACACAGAGAGAGAGAAATCAGAATCATGGACAGACACATCATATTTAGCTTACGTTGGTTGGACTAAATTGTTTTTGTCATCTTTTAGTTGTCACTGTATTAAACTAAGCAGAGGTAATTTGATTATATTGAAATGTAAAATGAAACTGTGCTGAAATAGTGGAGGCTGTTTTCTTTTTTCTTTTTTTTGCGGTATCTCTCTGTGGTTCGAAGTCAATAGTTCTTTAGTAGTCCAAAAATGTCAGAAACTTTGACTTGCTTGACCATGCTGTAGGTCATGTTACTGTTTGTTACATGCGATATGCTTTGTGGACTTCACCGGACAGAGGTTGTTTTTGGGATGGGAACAAAGGTGTGGTTGAATGTATTCTGCCACTCTCTTCCTATTGTCTTGGCCCTTGGCCTATATATCGCGGTCGAGAAGTCATGTGAACAAACAGGTTATAGAGAAAACAACGCAATTATCACAACGCACAGTTTGTAATATGTTTGTTTTTTTCTGACCGCTACTGACCTCGAGACTTCCATAGTATCAGAGAGCGCGCGACAGCTGCTGCCTTATGAGTTCACGAGACACGCTGCCGTTCTGTCCTGCCGATGCATAGAAAACCATGATGGAAAAATCATCCTCTGTAGCATGTGTGTACACAGAGGAACACCATCAATTCAATCTATGTTTGCACTCTCCATAATGGAGCCGCATTAGAATGAGGGAATGAATAGTCAATCTAATGAATAATACAGGGCTCTCGCTCTCAGTTTGTGTATGGGTGTTTGTGTGCTATGTAGGCTACTGTATGTGGATGCCAACGTGGATAATAACGTCTCCTCTCTCAATCATTGGTTGAGCCCCACAAGGAGAACCGAAGAGCCCGGTGCATTAGCCGCAGCGGCCAGGTGATAAATCAGTTGTCTCCGTCAGGGGGGGCTTGGTGCTACAGCTCCCCCCGGAGGTCTACCAGCACTGTGCCATACGTCAGGGGGCCAGGGTGGCAGGGCACAGTGAGTGCAACCCCGAACACCGCCTGCTCTCCTGGGTTCCCTTTTAATTGCCACAAATGGGCGCAGATAACAAGTGCCATTATTTCTCTCTCTGGTGTGTTGGCGATATGCAGCGGCCTCCTGTTGTTTCTTGCCATGCAGAGATGTCAGGGTTCCCGAATGTAATTGGAGGTTCTATCAGGATTTTATGACTGTTTACTCTAGTGACGAATAGTAAGGCTGGGAAATATTGTCCTCATATTGGTGTGTGTGTGTGTGTGTGTGTGTGTGTGTGTGTGTGTGTGTGTGTGTGTGTGTGTGTGTGTGTGTGTGTGTGTGTGTGTGTGTGTGTGTGTGTGTGTGTGTGTGTGTGTGTGTGTGTGTGTGTGTGTGTGTGTGTGTGTATCAAAGTGTATACAGGGCTCATCTGTAATAAAAAGACCTTGGTCTCAGCGTGACTCCCTGTCAAAGTAAAGGTCATAAATAAATACACGTTTGCGTGTGTGTGCGTCCGTGATTGTGTTCATGCGTGTGTGTGTGTGATGTGTATGAGTGTGATATTCTCATATGGAGCTTGCCATTGCCATACAGACAGGTGGGGGGCTCAGGGCTCAGACACACCAAGTACTTAGCACCACCGAACAGAGTGCCAGCCTTAATTTGCACAACGAGTGCGCACCGATTGCTCCAGCTGGCAGGGCCCTAAAACAGCGCGCTGAACGATAAATCGTCAGACGGACATTCTGTGGGATGTGTGCGAGCCTTAATGCTGTTTACACTAGATTTATGCAGGAGGGCCGAAGCCTGGGGCTAAGGTGTTATCTGTTTGCTGGCCCAGGGCTCTATTCAATCCGCATCGCGGAAAATTCCCCTTTACAGCGTGATTGAAGTTTAAAGGCAATGTCCCCACTTTAGCGGAGACTGCATTCACAGTAAACACTGCCTATGTTGCCTCAATCGGAAATTACCTTCACATTTCTATTGCCTAATCTGTAACGCTTCAGCGTTACGTATTGAATAGAGTCCCTAGGGGACTTAGCACCTCTGAACAGAGTGCCGGAAGTAATCTGCGGGCACCGGCTTTACATGTAGAATCAAGTGAAAATGTTGGCAGTCAGATATCTACAGCCTGCTGAACGATCGGCAGAATGATTTGTGCAAACCTTAACTATCAGATGCTGTACCACCAGCCATGCTGTTTACACTTGATTTATGCGCCGAGGGCCGTAGCCTGGGGCTAAGGTGTTATCTGATCCCCATCTTCACACGCTCAGATAGAAGACAAAAGACTGGAGACTCACCCCTGCCGCTGATGTGATGGATTGACACTGTCTTGGACAATTGCAGTCAATTGCAGTGTTTCTGAAATGCATGTCCATACGTTGACGCCAGAGCCTGAAGGGTAGAGGGCTTGTTTGGCCCTGAGGAGTGGAGGATGAGAGGAGGAGTCTGGGAGAGGTGGGTTGGTGGAGGAGGAGGGGGGTTGGTGGAGGAGGGGGGTTGGTGGAGGAGGGGGTTGGTGGAGGAGGGGGTTGTTTGGAAGAGGAGGGAAGGAATGAACAGAGGGACACCTCTCTCAACCTGTACCTCCATCTTATCTTCAAACATTGCCGCCTTGTCATCTGATTCTCTCCCGGGCACTGTGCGGTTCTTTCTTCTCATCGCATAGAAGATCCAACTATCGATAAGATCCAATGGAGCACTTAGGCCTTTCCATCAATGATTCAGTGTCTATCTTTGTTTACCTGAAGAATATCTAGATGTTTTGCCCAGCGTTTCTGTTGACCATGTCTGCCGATTATGTAGCTAAACTACATCCGCTTAATTGGGTTATGTTCACCCTATGAGAAACTGTGTTATAAATGGGGGATATCCTTTCCATAATGGGGTGCAGTTCTTGCTTATAGCTTTCTATCTATTATCTGTAATAAGTGTAGAGTTCTCATTGTAATTGCAAGTCCAAGAGCCTGCTGGTTAGAACTGCTCCACATGGAGGGAAATGTGCCCGTCTCACTGAGCATTACAGACACCACAAACACACACATATACAGTGGGGCAAAAAAGTATTTAGTCAGCAACCAATTGTGCAAGTTCTCCCACTTAAAAAGATAAGAGAGGCCTGTCATTTTCATCATAGGTACACTTCAACTATGACAGACAAAATTAAGAAAAAAAAATCCAGAAAATCACATTGTAGTATTTTTAATGAATTTATTTGCAAATGATGGTGGAAAATAAGTATTTGGTCACCTACAAACAAGCACGATTTCTGGCTCTCACAGACCTGTGACTTCTTCTTTAAGAGGCTCCTCTGTCCTCCACTCGTTACCTGTATTAATGGCACCTGTTTGAACTTGTTATAAAAGACACCTGTCCACAACCTCAAACAGTCACACTCCAAACTCCACTATGGCCAAGACCAAAGAGCTGTCAAAGGACACCAGAAACAAAATTGTAGACCTGCACCAGGCTGGGAAGACTGAATCTGCAATAGGTAAGCAGCTTGGTTGGAAGAAATCAACTGTGGGAGCAATTATTAGGAAATGGAAGACATACAAGACCACTGATAATCTCCCTCGATCTGGGGCTCCACGCAAGATCTCACCCCGTGGGGTCAAAATGATCACAAGAACGGTGAGCAAAAATCCCAGAACCACACGGGGGGACCTAGTGAATGACCTGCAGAGAGCTGGGACCAAAGTAACAAAGCCGACCATCAGTAACACACTACGCCGCCAGGGGCTCAAATCCTGCAGTGCCAGACGTGTCCCCCTGCTTAAGCCAGTACATGTCCAGGCCCATCTGAAGTTTGCTAGAGAGCTTTGGATGATCCAGAAGAAGATTGGGGGAATGTCATATGGTCAGATGAAACCAAAATATAACTTTTTGGTAAAAACTCAACTCGTCGTGTTTGGAGGACAAAAAATGCTGAGTTGCATCCAAAGAACACCATACCTACTGTGAAGCATGGGGGTGGAAACATCATGCTTTGGGGCTGTTTTTCTGCAAAGGGACCAGGACGACTGTATCGTGAGATTTTGAGTGAAAACCTCCTTCCATCAGCAAGGGCATTGAAGATGAAACGTGGCTGGGTATTTTAGCATGACAATAATCCCAAACACAGCGCCCGGGCAACGAAGGAGTGGCTTCGTAAGAAGTATTTCAAGGTCCTGGAGTGGCCTAGCCAGTGTCCAGATCTCAACCCCATAGAAAATCTTTGGAGGAAGTTGAAAGTCTGTGTTGCCCAGCAACAGCCCCAAAACATCACTGCTCTAGAGGAAATCTGCATGGAGGAATGGACCAAAATACCAAAAACAGTGTGTGAAAACCTTGTGAAGACTTACAGAAAATGTTTGACCTCTGTCATTGCCAACAAAGGGTATATAACAAAGTATTGAGATAAACTTTTGTTATTGACCAAATACTTATTTTCGACCATAATTTGCAAATAAATTCATTAAAAATCCTACAATGTGATTTTCTGGATTTTTTTTCTAATTTTGTCTGTCATAGTTGAAGTGTACCTATGATGAAAATTACAGGCCTCTCTCATATTTTTAAGTGGGAGAACTTGCACAATTGGTGGCTGACTAAATACTTTTTTGCCCCACTGATACATATACACACACACACACACACACACACACACACACACACACACACACACACACACACACACACACACACACACACACACACACACACACACACACACACACATCCGTAAAGTGGTGAGAATACAGACTGTTTGTGTGCCGCGCCATAACGTCAAGCAAATCCTTTTTTTCCATTCACGCTCTGAATGTTCCTCATCCACTGTGGAAGGAGACAATGAACGGTGAACAGGGAGGCTCTGATCTCTTCGTCCTCTCATCCTCATCCTCTGACTGTGTAGGAGGAGAGGCGCTCTATCGCTTCTCGCAGCTTCCTTCACTTTTGTCTCCTGTTTCCCCCCCCCTCTTTTGTGATGTTTCTCTCTCTTTTCTTTCTGTCATCTCCTCAGTGGTGAGCACTCACCAAAACATTCCCGCCGACCGCCCACTCTCCTCGGCTCCCACTCTCCTCGGCTCCCATCCCCCTCTTCAGCAGCAGGGTACTGTTTGGGTTTCATGTTGTCACAGTGTAAATCATTCATTATTCATAACAATGCATACGCATGAGGCCTGAGATACACACACACACACGCACACACGCACGCCCACGCACGCACAAACACACACGCACACACACGCACGCACGCACACACACACACACACGCCCGCACACGCACGCACGCACACTCACACACGCACGCACGTGGCAGGTAGGTGACAGTCATGGACGTCCAAGGCTTGCCTGGATGTGTTATCACAGGAGGCCCTCTGGTGTCATCAGGGGAACAACCGAGTGACAACCCAGGGCTCTACAGGTACACGTCTGGCAGTGGAGGGCGAGGGGGGCGGAGAGGGTGTGTGTGGTCACACACTGTGCTGAGGCCTCACTGCACCTGTTTCATATGTCTACTGTACTCATCATGTCACACAGAGGTCCCTTGTTGCCCCACACAGTCACCACTCCTGATTAATAAGTAAGGATAAGCATGTGGATAAGAGACCCATGGACAATTCAACGTAACAGTGTTACGCAGCACAATTACCCAAAGGGGAAGCTCATTTCAACCTGACCTTCCTCGTCGGTCTGCCACGTGCGGCTTAAACAGCCATTGTGTTTCGCCATTGATACCTTTGTCTCTGTGTTCTCTGCCAGACGAATCACCGCATCGTAAGTGTGACAGTGGCATATATTCCCTGGCATTCTGGGAATGTTTCATGTGCACTGTAGACTGACTGCTGTTATTCCTTGTGTGTTGCTGACTGTCAGTCCTATAGTGGATCTCTGCTTGAGACTCTGGGGCTATGGATGTAAAGTATGTGTTGTTTCTGAAACTGCACAAAGCAGATCATACTGTGCAGCATACCGGAACATTCTCTTTGGGATTAATTGGTATGGTGTTCGTCTAACTAACTTTCTTTTTTTCTTTTCATTTCTCGAAGAACACATTTTTCTTGCAATGGATTGTTTCCGTAGAAATACATTGGCAATCTGACACACATTTTGATTTGAAACATATTGCTTTTAGCTCTTAGTGGAGCAGAGGGGCCTCAATGCTGGATTGTTAATTCACTGTAGTGTTTTGCATTATCCAGTTGTAGCATGCCGTTATCATGGCGGTAATTGAAGGAGCGTTATCGTCAAATACAGTCAATGTGTTGAGGACCATTAGCAGGTCACCTGCTATGACATCATACCGCGTTGTAAATGTCTTGTGCAGTTCCATCATGAGGCCATAAACATGCTGGCCCCCAGTCAGCAAAACGTCCGCCATTAAGATACGCTTAAATGTAATTATTTATTGATAGCTGTTTATGATTGATGTGCATGGTTGCACTCATGAGGATGTTTATTTCACAGGCCTAGGTCTGGTGTGTGAGATTGGAGGTCCATGCAGGTCAACAGTCATCCAAAGAGTACTGTTGAAGAGATTGTAGGAAATGAGCAACTGGCTGTGGTGGAGAGGAGGGGGGGGGGGTTCATTCAGAGGATGGAATATAGAGATGAGAGGTGGAGGGTGTGGGAGAGAGACCAGTCTTACCGACCTTCTAGGTCAACATAGAGCTGATCACCAACTCATTAATACTGCTGTAATGGATATGAAGTCAATACCAGGTAAACCACATCAATTCTCCAATCCACATCTTGTAGTTCAAATGCTTTTCAGTTTATTTTATATTCATCTTTCGAATCATTTCGTGAAATATTTGCTTGTAAGAACTCGATTTGGATTTGAGGATACCGCACATCTAGTCCGAATAGCTGCTCTCACAATTAAGGGATGATTTCATTGGCAGAGTAGAATTATATGGACCATTTTACATGATGGAGATTTGATGGAGCGCCAGTGAAATTCTCCTGCTTGACATTTGCAATGGACCCCAGGATGATAAAGCCGTTGAACCGTCAACATTTTATGAAATGCATTTTTTTGCTCACTTAACGTTTTATTAGACTACACAAAGTCAAACCACTGAGTGGTTCGCATGGCACGCCCAGCGACCACCCGCATCCCATATGGCACCTTCCCAGCTAACAATTCTAGGGAGAGAGAATGTTTTTGTGTTGTTACCCGTAATGTTCCACTATTGTTTGAGGATCCCGTTTTCCATTAGCTCGGGGAACATTCTATCTATGTAAGCAAAAACCTTCTGAGAACCTTTTTTTTCCCAGCATGTTTTGGCATTATAGTTAGAAGAACATGCACTTTGAAGTCCATTTCAGTTCTGTTAAAAGCACATTCAAGACAGTATCATTAAAATAACATGTCACACCAACTATACTGAATGAACTTAAATTGCTGAAATAAGTCAATCAAAACAGTAATGATTAACTGATAAATGACACAGACTTGGTGCCAAGAAGAATGGTGAACCGAGAGGATGTGAGTTCAAATCCCAGGTGAGTACTGTTGAATAATAGGTACTGTAATCATCTACATCAAAGTGTGTCAAATATGTAAGTTGAAAACACTGTATGTTAAAAGCATTGTGTGTGTGAGTATTCCAAACCTTGCCAACAGACAAAGAATAGATCAGTGGTTCACTAATCAGGGCCTTGATTGGCTCAGCAACAGTAACAAGGCGTGGATGCTTAATGTAAAATTACATTTTTTTTGGGGGGGGCATTCCTTTGGGACCATCAGGTGACTGATGCACAGAAATGTTCTCGTAACGTTCCCATGACACTTGTCTAGAACATTGATATCTTATATTCAGAGAACATGGCAACCATGTTCTATGTTTGGTGGGACGTTGATGGAATATTCTCCTAAAAGAATGGTCTCTTGTAAATATTGCTTGCACATCACAGGAACATTCCTATAACAAATGTAGTTCATGACCTAACAAGATTATTAAGGGAACGTTCTCTAAAATTGTGTGATATTGCACTACTTTTTGCCAGAGTCCTATGTTTTTTAAATGTTTTATTCATTTTTTATTTTCACCTTTATTTAAACAGGTAGGCTAGTTGAGAACAAGTTCTCATTTACAACTGCGACCTGGCCAAGATAAAGCAAAGCAGTGCAACACAAACAACAACGCAGAGTTACACATGGAATAAACAAACATACAGTCAATAATACAGTAGAAAAAGTCTATATACAGTGTGTGCAAATAAGGAAATGATAAGGGAGGTAAGGCAATAAATAGGCCATGGTGCCGAAGTAATTACAATGTAGCAATTAAACACTGGAATGGTAGATGTGCAGAAGATGGATGTGCAAGTAGGGATACTGGGGTGCAAAGGAGCAAGATAAATAAATAAATACAGTATGGGGATGAGGTAGTTGGATGGGCAATTTACAGATGGGCTATGTACAGGTGCAGTGATCTGTGAGCTGTTCTGACAGCTGGTGGTTAAAGCTTGTGAGGGAGATATGAGTCTCCAGCTTCAGTGATTTTTGCAGTTCGTTCCAGTCATTGGCAGCAGAGAACTGGAAGGAAAGGCGGCCAAAGTAGGAATTGGCTTCAGGGGTGGACAGTGAGATATACCTGCTGGAGCGCGTGCTATGGGTGGGTGCTGCTATGGTGACCAGTGAGCTGAGATAAGACGGGGCTTTACCTAGCAAAGACTTATAGATGACCTGGAGCCAGTGGGTTTGGCGATTAGTATGAAGCGAGGGACAGCCAACGAAAGCGTACAGGTCGCAGTGGTGGGTAGTATATGGAGCTTTGGTGACAAAACGGATGGCACTGTTATAGACTGCATCCAATTTGTTGAGTAGAGTGTTGGAGGCTATTTTGTCAATGACATCGCCAAAGTCGAGGATCGGTAGGATGGTCAGTTTTACGAGGGTATGTTTGGCAGCATGAGTGAAGGCTGCTTTGTTGCGAAATAGGAAGCCGATTATAGATTTAATTTGAATTTTGGACGTCAGACTGGAAGGCGAGTTTACAGTCTAGCCAGACACCTAGGTATTTGTAGTTGTCCACATATTCTAAGTCAGAACCGTCCAGAGTAGTGGTGCTGGACGGGCGGGCAGGTATAGGCAGCGATCGGTTGAAGAGCATGCATTTAGTTTGTGCCCTGCACTCGAAGAAAGAATTGTTCCAAAAGGGTTCTGTGGCTGTCCCCATTGGAGAACAATTTTTGGTTCCAGGTAGACTCCTTTTTGGTTCCATGTGGAACTCTTTTGGGTTCCATGTAGAACCCTGTGTGAAAGGGAACCCAAAAGGGAACCTGGAACCAAAAGGTTTTACCTGGAACCAAAAGGGTTTCTTCAAAAGGTTCTCCTACTCTATGGGGACAGCCGAATAACCATTTTTGGTTATTTTTTCCTTAGACTTTGTTACTTTCAAATCAAATCAAATCAAATCAAATTTTATTTTAACATACACATGGTTAGCAGATGTTAATGCGAGTGTAGCGAAATGCTTGTGCTTCTAGTTCCGACAATGCAGTGATAACCAACAAGTAATCTAACTAACAATTCCAAAACTACTGTCTTATACACAGTGTAAGGGGATAAAGAATATGTACATAAGGATATATGAATGAGTGATGGTACAGGGCAGCATACAGTAGATGGTATCGAGTACAGTATATACATATGAGATGAGTATGTAGACAAAGTAAACAAAGTGGCATAGTTAAAGTGGCTAGTGATACATGTATTACATAAGGATGCAGTCGATGATATAGAGTACAGTATATACATATGCATATGAGATGAATAATGTAGGGTAAGTAACATTATATAAGGTAGCATTGTTTAAAGTGGCTAGTGATATATTTACATCATTTCCTATCAATTCCCATTATTAAAGTGGCTGGAGTTGGGTCAGTGTCAATGACAGTGTGTTGGCAGCAGCTACTCAATGTTAGTGGTGGCTGTTTAACAGTCTGATGGCCTTGAGATAGAAGCTGTTTTTCAGTCTCTCGGTCCCAGCTTTGATGCACCTGTACTGACCTCTCCTTCTGGATGATAGCGGGGTGAACAGGCAGTGGCTCGGTGGTTGATGTCCTTGATGATCTTTATGGCCTTCCTGTAACATCGGGTGGTGTAGGTGTCCTGGAGGGCAGGTAGTTTGCCCCCGGTGATGCGTTGTGCAGACCTCACTACCCTCTGGAGAGCCTTACGGTTGAGGGCGGAGCAGTTGCCGTACCAGGCGGTGATACAGCCCGCCAGGATGCTCTCGATTGTGCATCTGTAGAAGTTTGTGAGTGCTTTTGGTGACAAGCCGAATTTCTTCAGCCTCCTGAGGTTGAAGAGGCGCTGCTGCGCCTTCTTCACGATGTTGTCAATGTGAGTGGACCAATTCAGTTTGTCTGTGATGTGTATGCCGAGGAACTTAAAACTTGCTACCCTCTCCACTACTGTTCCATCGATGTGGATAGGGGTGTTCCTCTGCTGTTTCCTGAAGTCCACAATCATCTCCTTAGTTTTGTTGACGTTGAGTGTGAGGTTATTTTCCTGACACCACACTCCGAGGGCCCTCACCTCCTCTCTGTAGGCCGCCTCGTCGTTGTTGGTAATCAAGCCTACCACTGTTGTGTCGTCCGCGAACTTGATGATTGAGTTGGAGGCGTGCGTGGCCACGCAGTCGTGGGTGAACAGGGAGTACAGGAGAGGGCTCAGAACGCACCCTTGTGGGGCCCCTGTGTTGAGGATCAGCGGGGAGGAGATGTTGTTGCCTACCCTCACCACCTGGGGGCGGCCCGTCAGGAAGTCCAGTACCCAGTTGCACAGGGCGGGGTCGAGACCCAGGGTCTCGAGCTTGATGACGAGCTTGGAGGGTACTATGGTGTTGAATGCCGAGCTGTAGTCGATGAACAGCATTCTCACATAGGTATTCCTCTTGTCCAGGTGGGTTAGGGCAGTGTGCAGTGTGGTTGAGATTGCGTCGTCTGTGGACCTATTTGGGCGGTAAGAAAATTGGAGTGGGTCTAGGGTGTCAGGTAGGGTGGAGGTGATATGGTCCTTGACTAGTCTCTCAAAGCACTTCATGATGACGGAAGTGAGTGCTAGGGGGCGGTAGTCGTTTAGCTCAGTTACTTTTGACCATACTGCATGCACAATAAGATATTGTTTGTGTATGCATGTGTGTGACTAACAGGATTTGATCCTGGGTCTCCTGTGTGCCAGAAGTGTGTGTTAATTAGCCCGGGAAACCAAAGCCTATATCAATGCAAGTCTTCAATCGCTAAACTGCCAGATTATTCTTAACGAAACAGTTACCAACGATTTCACCTGACAATGAATCAATGCTCAGTGTTGCGGTAGAGAGCTTTGAGAATTCTATATCGACTAATGTGAACGTTTTAGAGAGGGGACAAAACCACAAATTTACACAAAATACACTTGTCTTTACGCATAGCCAGGCAACGGACAAGACAAAGTGCTTCAAACTTTGGATGAAAGGCTTTTCACACCGTGTCAGATTTTCATGTCAACATGAATTGAGAAACTGTTGTATTGCAATGCTACGAAACTGGTACAATTTTTACGAACTGAAAGAAATCTAACCTGGTGTGCAAGGGACTTTAATAGGGACCATTTAGTATGAAGAGAAATTCATCAGACAGGCTGCATTTTTTTTTCACTTCCCGGGTGGCATCTCAAGCTCAGCTCCAGCAGGAGACATACCCTCCTGGGAAAGGGAGCAGGTTGTCTGGCTTTGGAAGCTTCCTACCTGGACATGGAGGTGGGTAGATGAGACCGAAGCCTGGTGGAGGACTAAAGGTGTGGAGACCTGCTGGATCTCAGATGAGTTTGGGGAGGGATATGGACTCGGCCTGATTTGGCCTGAAGCAAATGGAGAAGATGGAATAGCAAATACACAACAGGGAAGTTGTCTCTTCGGGGAGATATGAATATTGTTATTATACTTCATATTTAAGGCAAAAGGCAGACAGCCTTGCGTATTGTTACTGTAATTCCAGCAAGGAGCAAAATGTGTTTACTACTTACTAAAAAAGCCCATATAGGTCTCAAAATAACAACTGAGAAATGACACACACACATTGGTACTGACACTATACATGGTACTCCTTCTCCTCCCCCTAACACAGTGAGTCATTGCAGTCGTCAATAGTAGCAAGGAGACAAACTCTATCTTTTGTCACTTTTGGCCTGCTGTCGACAGCTTGCTGCTATTACCAAGGTTAAATAAGCAATCGAATCAATCAAAACCCCATTTATCAGCAAGCGAAAGGGAGAAAAGAAACCAATCTGCTCCTATTTGCAGACCTGTCATTTTTCACACGCTCCCCCCAACATACAGTAGCTATCATATCTTAACACAAACAATTTCTTATCTGACATTAAGAGTAAATATATCTAGCAGAGGCCTGGGGGGGTCAGGAGGGTAGGGAGGGGGGTGAGATAAGCATAGGGGGATAGAGGGAAACAGAGGTTTGGTCTGCCTAGTCCTAGGCAGATAAAGGAAGAGAGGTGGTTAGACACAAGGCATCCATCAGACACAGAGGTGGCAGAGAGTGAGGAAGACACGCGCACACGCATACACACGTCAGACCCTTTCACTTGGCCCTTCAGGGTGACAGATGGCTCTGCCATTGACATGAAGATGTGAGGTGCTGTCATCACCAGCGGCCCCCGGATATCTCTGAGGGGACAGGAACTGATCAAAATCAATGGGTTTAGGTTGGGTTGAAAGGATAGGAAGTGGCACATGGGCAGGCGTTCCACCTTGATAGGTCAAGTATTCAGTCATAAGTGTGAGTCGAAGTTTGGTTCTTTTATCGTCCCAAACATGAAATTGCTTTGCGGCATACAAAGAGCCTATAAGGGCACAGGGCGAGATCCAGATGCAGACATGGGAGGCAGATGGTTCAAGTCTCTGATATTTATTAGTATCCAAGGGGCAGGCAAGACAATGGTCGTGGACAGACAAAAAGATCATAACAAGGACAGAGTCCAGGAGGTACAGAGTGGCAAGCAGGCCCGAGGTCAGGGCTGGAAGTATGGTCAGGCAGGCGGGTTCAGAGTCAGGGCAGTCAAGGGCCAAAACCGGGAGGACTAGCAAAAGAGAGATAAAAAAAGTAGGGACATGACAGAGCCAAGTATTCAGTCATAAGTGTGAGTCGAAGTTTGTTTCTTTTATCGTCCAAAACATGAAATTGGTTTGCGGCATACAAAGAGCACAGGAGAAAGCTAGCTACATTCCAGAGTAGCTCCCCGGCACATACAGTTGGATGTTTAGATAAAGTTTACATAATTCGGAAGTTTACATACACTTAGGTTGGAGTCATTTAAACCACTTCACAAATTTCTTGTTAACAAACTATAGTTTTGCCAAGTCGGTTAGGACAACTACTTTGTGCATGGCACAAGTAATTTTACAGACAGATTATTTCACTTATAAATCACTGTATCACAATTCCAGTGGGTCAGAAGTTTACATACACTAAGTTTACATTACATTTACATTTAAGTCATTTAGCAGACGCTCTTATCCAGAGCGACTTACAAATTGGTTGACTGTGCCTCTAAACATGCCTCTAAACATAGATTATGTCATGGCTTTGGAATCTTCGGATATGTTAAATTACATCGTTTGAGTCAATTGGAGGTGTACCTGTGGATGTATTTCAAGGCCTACCTTCAAACTCAGAGGCTCTTTGCTTGACATCATGGGAAAATCAAAAGAAATCAGCCAAGACCTCAGGAAAAATATGTCGACCTTCACAAGTTTGGTTCATCCTTGGGAGCAATTTTCCAATGCCTGAAGGTACCACGTTCATTTGTACAAACAATAGTACTCAAGTATAAACACCATGGGACCACGCAGCCGTTATACCACTCAGGAAGTGACGAATGTACTTTGATGTTAAAGTGCATATCAATCCCAGAACAACAGCAAAGTACCTTGTGAAGATGCTGGAGGAAACAGGTACAAAAGTATCTGTATCCACAGTAAAACGAGTCCTATATTGACAGAACCTGAAAGGCCGCTCAGCAAGGAAGAAGCCCACTGCTCCAAAACCACCATTAAAAAGCCAGACTACGGTTTGCAACTGCACATGGGGACAAATATCGTACTTTTTTGAGAAATGTCCTCTGGTCTGATGAAAAAAAATAGAACTGTTTGGCCATAATGACCATTGTTATGTTTGGAGGAAAAAGGGTGAGGCTTGCAAGCCGAAGAACACCATCCCAACCGTGAAGCACGGGGGTGGCAGCATCATGTTGTGGGGGTGCTTTGCTGCAGGAGGGACTGGTGCACTTCACAAAATAGATGGCATCACGACGGTAGAAAATGATGTGGATATATTGAAGCAACATCTCAAGACATCAGTCATGAAGTTAAAGCTTGGTCGCAAATGGGTCTTCCAAATGGACAATGACCCCAAGCATTCTTCCAAAGTTGTGGCAAAATGGCGTAAGGACAACAAAGTCAGGGAATTGGAGTGGCCATCAAAAAGTCCTGACCTCAATCCTATAGAAAATGTGTGGGCAGAACTGAAAAAGCGTGTGCGAGCAAGGAGGCCTAAAAACCTGACTCAGTTACACCAGTTTTGTAGGAGGAATGGGCCAAAATTCACCCAACTTATTGTGGGAAACTTGTGGAAGGCTATGCAAAACATTTCACCAAAGTTATAGAATGTAAAGGCAATGCTACCAAATTCTAATTGAGTGTATGTAAACGTCTAACCCACTGGGAATGTGATGAAAGAAATAAAAGCTGAAATAAATCATTCTCTCTACTATTATTCTGACATTTCTCATTCTTAAAATAAAGTGGTGATCCTAATTGACCTAAGACAGAGAATTTTTACGAGGATTAAATGTTTAAATGTCAGGAATTGTGAAACTGTATGTGTTGGAGTGCCTTGCTTGTCTATATATATTTTTGCTAAATTGACTCTTTTTTTATTCATCTTAACTTGCACCTGTTCTTATCATGCCATTTCACATTGTTGAGAGGTGATCCTGCCAGTAAGCATTTCACTGTGTACGATTTGTTGGCTGTACATATAAACTTGACTTGACTCGACTTTACGTCGTCAGACCAGCATACCATTACCCAATCAGGAGGTCTCATTTGCAAAACCCCTATAAGCACTAGACTCCATCCACTCCACCCTCCACTCATGAATTCAATGGTTCGTAAATTAGCGGTTCAGCGCAAGGTTATTCATCATCGTGCAGTTTTTTTTTTTTACGACCTCCTCTCTGTCTTCACTCATTTGTCTGGGAAATGAAAGAATGGAAAACTAACGCAGTCGTGTGTTATTATTCTTTTTAATTACGCTATCGGGCGTCAGCGCCTGCCCATTTTCCATCTGTAACATGGAGGGGTCTCAAATGGCACCCTTTTCCCTGATAAAGTATATACAGTACCCTATTCTCTGTGTTCCTTGGTCAAAAGTAGTGCACTTTATAGGGACCATTTGAGACACACTCAATGTGTGTCTCATTAGGTTACTGTGCCAGGTTCCTGGTGCTGTAAGTCTCAATAGAGAGAGCTGCAGTAGGAATGCTTCACATGGCATAGTCTTAATGCACTGCCTAATTTAGATGGATGCGCTTTAATGACTTGCGTGCGACGGTTCGCTCTGAAACTTGGGGCACAGGGCAGTAATGATATGCAGAATAAGAAAGAGAGAGGAGACCGCGCACCGCACTAATAAGGGTGCTATGTCCAAAGGTTACATTTTAAGCCCATATTTGTATTTCATGTGATTTCTGTAGCTCTGTCACTGACTATTCTCCTCTCTCTGTTAATGGGGGAATGGAGGTAATTGTGAGCGCTAATGGAGGTTCACTCTCCTGCTAGCTAGTTAGTGGTCCAGCGCACTTAATGGGCCAACAGGAAAGGAAATGAGGGTGTACTTAGCTGAAAAGGTGTAGAGCCTCAGTAGAGAGACACTGTTACTAGAAATCATTGGTTTTAAAGCCACAATCTGTATTTTCTTTCACACTTTTTTTGCAATAAAGTTGAGGAAAGGGGCTGTAATTATTGCAGATTGTACCCACCCCCCACCCCCAACCCCACCCCCCCTGCTGTTTGGAATTATGATCACGCCTATGTTTTTCCTGTCATGCAGCCTATGCAGTCCTTGCACTCTGTATATTTTGAGATTTTGAGCACATCATGGGCTTTACGGATTCATTGAATTCATCCCCTCTGGTTGGATTGGCCTATTCTTGTTGATGCTATCTCCCCAATTCCCCGCTAGTTAACGATGCACTAACATTAGGCACATGCTGCAGACTTGCTCCATCTTCCTATTTGCTCTCTCCATCTCTCCCACTCTGTCTATCACTTTCACTTTCTCTCTCTCTCTCTCTCTCTCTCTCTCTCTCGCTCTCTCTTGTTATCTCTCGCTGTTTCTCGTTCTCTCACTCTCTCATTCTCGTTCTCTCTCTCGATCCGGCTATGTTTCTCTCTCTCTCGCTCTCGCTCTCTCTTGTTCTGTTTCTCTCTCTCTCACTCTCTCTCTCTGTCTCTCTCTCTCGCTCTTCCTCTCTCTCCATCTCCCTCGCAATATCTATCTATCTATCTATCTATCTATCTATCTATCTATCTATCTATCTATCTATCTATCTATCTATCTATCTATCTATCTATCTATCTATCTATCTATCTATCTATCTTTATTTATTTCTTCCCTCCCTCTGCAATTCCCGATGGACAATATCTCTACAGCAGGCTCTCCTCACAGACATCTACTAATAAAATAGGATTCATTTAAATAGACAACCTTACAGCCACCTGCAGAAAAATGGCGGCCCCCAAAACATACTCACTACCTCAATACCTCCCTGTACAGTATGTGCTCTGACAGATTGGCCAGAAGAGCATGTATGTCATTGGGCCTCAAGTACCACAAGAGATATAAGTGTGTCACATTTGCCGATCGTTAAGATCCCCGGGACCAGGAAATAGCCCCTCAGTCAGGCATTTATCTCAGGCTGTAGACCCACTGTACACCCTTCGCCATGGAAAGTCTTTGTTCGCCTCTCGGTGCTGCTGATGGAATCCATCCATTCCTTTTCCTTCCATGTCGTCTGGAATCAATGGAGAGATAAGAAAGAATGGTTCTGCCATCCCTCTCCGTTCTCCAACCTCATCGTCCTCCATCTTGGAATAATCATCAAGAGAAAGTCTGGGTCAAAAATAGCACCCTATTCCCTTTGTAGAAGTGACTATATAATAATGAATAAGGTGCCATTTGGGACATCGACAGAGAGAAGAAAGAGAAATCACCAAGCGTCACCTTGCCGTGTTAGTGGACACATTATCTTGAAATAAAAAAAAAAGTTCCCCTACTCTGTCGACTCATTAAAGGACCACTTGTCAAACTCGTACCACTTCATTTCCGGACCCATCAAATCGTCTCCTCCCTCTACCACTCTTCTAAACCTGTCTCCAATTAACTCTGATATCAGCACTCAGGGTCTCATCCTGCAACCTGACTGAGGTGAGCATGATTATGCCATTATACTGCATTCTGCCATACATCCGCTGCCTGAAAAGGACAACAGGGTCTTATATATTCATTTACCCAGCACCTAACTGTTATTAGATGTGCGCGTGACAACTGCGATTCATTAACATACAGTAACTGACATGAGACTTGTGGCATTTTGAGATGTGACGCTATTAGGTCTGTGTCCTCTGGGAAATAACACTTCTGCTCTGCGATGGAAGTGTCGGCGCCTTATTTATATGGATGCAGAGAAGGTTTGACACAAATTCCCTGGGAATAGTTCCGGTTGTTTTGAAGGCAAAGGGAAATGGAAGTCTTGTCATCTTATAGAATATCTGCAATTGCCCCGACATGACCTCCCTAGGGTTGTGACCTGCACAGCAAGCCTTCTGGGCCACAACGCTTTGTTCACCTCGGGGTTCAGAGTTGAGAGGAGTTCTTTATCTTGTTAGCTTATTAAGGAGAACGCATCATGCAGGTAACGTGGCAACGTGATGTGACACTAAAGGCCAGCACAAGTGGGAGGATCACATCAAATCAAATCGAGTGGGAGTGGGAGAATCGATGTATCCAGATATGCAATGTATTCATGGCCCAGCACCAACATGAGATGTAAACCCAGACGCGCGTGTGTTGTCGACGCGTACGCACACACACACACGCGCGCACACGGTAATGTGGCCTAAATGATATATTTTCTCAATGCAGATAGATTGCATTGCACCATATCCACTGTCCACCTATTCCAGTCCCCTATCTCCTCTGAGTGGGTGGGTTGGATCAGAGGCTGTGTTATCATTAGATGGGGATTTGATTGCGGTGGGTTGTCATAGAGGAGACCTATCTGGGAGATAGCAGGAGCGCGTGCGTGTGATGTCGGTCTGTGGGTGGTGTGGGTGGATGGGTTGGGAAGGTCAGGAGATATGGAGTTGATTGCTTTGGATTGGTTGCCAGGGTATGGTGGAAAGGACACTGCGTGGAGACAACATGTGGTAAGATGCAGTTTGTTTCCCTCATGTTCTGGTACTGTGCATGGCTGTATGAATGGATGGTTGGTAGGTTTGGAGCTCAAGGTGTGAGTTAGCTCGGGATACACTGGGTTGCCATGATGGAAACCCATATGCTACAGTATGTATGGTACTCCAGTCCTGATGTGATGGCACTGGTAACACTGCTATGTTTTCACATTTTTAATTGGTCATTTCGCTTTGCCAATATTGGATGTTGGAGTAGTACTATAGAGTTCAATTCACATATTTCCCTGATGATCAGGCTCTCTTTCTCTTTGCCTATGCCTTCCTCCGTCTCTAAAATTCCTCCCATATTGCTCCTCTCTTTCTCTTCCCACTCTCTCTCACCCCCTATCTATCTATCTATCTATCTATCTATCTATCTATCTATCTATCTATCTATCTATCTATTTATCTATCTATCTATCTCTCTCTCTCTCTCTCTCTCTCTCTCTCTCTCTCTCTCTCTCTCTCTCTCTCTCTCTCTCTCTCTCTCTCACCTATATATCTATCTCTATCTATCTATCTATCTATCTATCTCTCTCTCTCTCTCTCTCTCTCACCTCTATATCTATCTCTCTCTCTCTCTATCTATCTATCTATCTATCTCTCTATCTATCTATCTATCTCTCTCTCTCTCTCTCTCTCTCTCTCTCTCTCACTCTATCTATCTATCTATCTATCTATTTATCTATCTCTCACCTATATATCTATCTCTCTCTCTCTATCTATCTATCTATCTCTCTGTCTCTCTCTCTCTCTCTCTCTCTCTCTCTCTCTCTCTCTCTCTCTCACCTATATATCTATCTCTCTATCTATCTATCTATCTATCTATCTATCTATCTATCTCTCTCTCTCTCTCTCTCTCTCTCTCTCTCTCTCTCTCTCTCTCTCTCTCTCTCTCTCCCTATATATCTATCTCTCTATCTATCTATCTATCTATCTATCTATCTATCTATCTATCTCTCTCTCTCTCTCTCTCTCTCTCTCTCTCTCTCTCTCTCTCTCTCTCTCTATCTATCTGTCTCTAAAATTCCTCCCATATTGCTCCTCTCTTTCTCTTCCCACTCTCTCTCACCCCTATCTATCTATCTATCTATCTATCTATCTATCTATCTATCTATCTATCTATCTATCTATCTATCTATCTATCTCTCTCCCTCTCTCTCCTCTCTCTCTCTCTCTCTCTCTCTCTCTCTCTCTCTCTCTCTCTCTCTCTCTCTCTCTCTCTCTCTCTCTCTCTCTCTCTCTCTCTCTCTCTCTCTCTCTCTCTCTCTCTCTCTCTCTCTCTCTCCCTATATCAATTCAATTTCAGGGTCTTTATTGGCATAGGAAACGTTATGTGTTTACATTGCCATAGCAAGTGAAATGGATGATAAACAAAAGTAAAATAAACAATAAAGCATTTTACAGTAAACATTACACTCACAAAAGTTCCAAAATAATATTATGTCTATATACAGTGTTGTAATGACGTGCAAATAGTTAACTCTCTCTCTCTCCCCCCTATATATCTCTCCCCTCCCCCCTCTGCGTTAACCTGTGAAGTACTTTCCCTCTGATTGTATCCCCTCCTGTTGGATGAGTGGGTTGATTACCCTGCCGTATCCCCTGCCACTCACTGTCTCCTGGGAAGAGGGTCAGAGGGGTTGGCAGAAAGAGAGAAAGAGAGAGAGGGTGAGAGATGGAGAAACAGTGAGAGAGAGAGAGAGAGAGAGAGAGAGAGGATCAGAAGGGTTGGCACTGAGACATCCCCTCTCTCCGTGTCACTGTGGCCCTTAATCAGACAAGAGCAGGGTCACACTGTGGCTGGGTCTCCCCCCTCCTTGTCCAGGATAGCGAACCGCACAGACCCCACTCTCACTCATTACTGCAGAACCACCCAGGAGAGTAATCAAATGGGTTAGTGCAGGGAGGAGGGAGAGTGAGAGTGAGAGGAGGAGGAGAGAGGGAGACAGACAAACACAGAGGGAAAGAGAAGAACAAGAAGAGACATCAAGACCAAGGATGCACGACAGAGAAAGACCAGGAGAGACTGAGGGAAACTGCGAGAATTGGAGAAAAATAGAAAGGCAGACGGTAGAATGGAAATGTGAGAGTAAGGCTAGGAAAAATCTGAATATTTCATACATCTCTTGAATAATGTCACATTGTATTGATGTCCGCTACGATAGTATGGACAGGCAACACACAATCTAAATTCAGCTGATTGCACTTCCCATCTCCACCAACATCCCTGCCCCCGCTGGCACATGATAATTAAGTGATATCCCAGACAGATATATTACTGATGACATCAAACGCTGGGGCTTCATTTCCCCCATGTACAGTATGCATGAGCGGTGTCTCTTTGATTTCTTCTCTCTCTCCCACTCTTGCTTTCATTCTCTCTCTCTCTCTCTGATCTCCCTCCTCCTTTCCTCTCCTGATTGGCTGACAAATAATCCTATCACAGTGGTTAGCGATAAAGCCCTTTATTAGCCAGCGGTGGGAGTAGCAGATAGCATTAGCATCAAAACAGGGCATCTTCATATCTCTCCTTGCAGTTAATTGATGTTAATCAGAGGTGATGTTGCTGCTAGACAGGGGCCCACAGAATTAAATAGATGAATGAATGAATCAATATATATGTATCTCTAAAGACAGAGGGCTGGGCTGGGCTGTTGAGAGGGTGGAGGGGGTCTTTGTTCATCTAGATTCTAGAACACCTTCAAGCTTCGTAGCCTTTCCTGCAGCCAAAGGACAAATCGCCCTCTAGTGGCTTCATGGGTGGAATGTTATTTTTCATCATTTCATAATTAATAAACATTATTTCAAGAAACTGGCGGAAGATCCGATGTCTCTATGTCAAACAGTTTTGTTATATTCCAGTCTTCTGTGATGTATATAAAGTGTCCTATTGGGGTGCAATCAAAACATATAATACATATATAATACTCTATATCTGGCATGGCACAGGTCTATTCTTTTTTTAAGCCCATAAGCATGTGTGTGATGTGTATACTTTTGTTTCAAAGTAGATTTGTTTTCGACTTCCAGTCAATTACAGACAGAGATGGGCTACTAACACAGCGCCATGATTCTGAGCATACAGTACAACCCACCCATGGAAAATAGTGTAGGCTACTGTGTACACTCTCTGCTTGGGAATAGGGTACTTTCTACTCTGTGTCTGTTCTGCAATGCGTCAGCTCTCTGTACTTTTACTCACATCTTAAAGACTCTTTCAATGTTTGTTCTATGGCTTCACCAACTGACTGGGGTCAAAGCCCACTTATTCAGGTTTGACTTTCCTGGTTTACTGTATCCACACACGCAGCTCATTCAGGGTTGTCGATGTGTGCTTAATGTACATAATATGGTTGATAAACCACAAGAGGCATGTTTTACCACTGTGGAGGAGATCTGCAGGTCAGCAGGCTTATGTGTAAATAGACCTAATGGTGCACAGAATCAACATAAAGCGGGGACTATGCAGTATTCAGTATGCAGGATTCATCCTATAGGTAGCTGTTCATGGATGTTTAAAGGGCTTTGTGAATGAGATACATGCACTGAATCAGGTGATATAATCAGGGACATTGCCATGGTCTGTTTTGAAATGATAAATATCCCTCATATCACCCCAGCTGTCATCCACACGCATGCACACACACACACGCGCACACACGCGCACACACACACCACACCATACCACACCACACCACACCACACCACACCATACCACACCACACCACAAAGGTGTTTGTTTTACAATTCTTGTGTGGACCAAAACAAATGATTCCCATTCAAGATCCTATTTTCCCTAACCTAAGCCTAAACCTAACCCCTAACCTAAACCTAACCCCTAACCTAAGCCTAAACCTAACCCCTAACCTAAGCCTAAACCTAACCCCTAACCTAAGCCTAAACCTAACCCCTAACCTAACCCCTAAGCTTAAAATAGCCTTTTTCCTTGTCGGGACCGGCGAAATGTCCCCACAATTGTCCTTGTTTTACTATCCTTGTGAGGACTTCTGGTCCCCACAAGAGTAGTACACCCAAACACTCACACACACACACACACCGGGCCAGGCTATCAGTGGTGACCTTCCCACAGTCCTGTAGCAGCTCCAGGAAGATGTGATAGATACTCACTCCTCTCCATGGACGAGAACGTTCTGTAAAAAGAAAAGCCATATTGATTCATGAACCAATAAATACAGACACAAGCGTTTTCTGCTCACCTCCGCCTTCCCCCATCCTCTCCTCTCTCCTTCCTTCTCTATGGGGGTGTTCCTGTTCTGTATTTCTGTTCCTCCCCCCTCCACTGTGTAAAATCTAGCAGCGCCAGCAAAGTCAATGTCCTTATCAGTGTACCGGGTCCCTGTGCCAAGTTTGATGGGAGAAACAAAGGGGGTGGGGTGGGGGAGGCAAGGAGAGAGGTAGGAAATAGGGAGGAAGTGAGGTAGCGTGAGTAGGAAGAGAGCAGAGAGAGAGGGAAAGAGAGAGAAAGAGGTAGCGGGGTAGCGAGAATAGAGAGAGAGCAGAGAGAGAGAGAGAGCAGCTGTGAACAATCTGAGAGACAAGGCCAGAAGGACTTTCTATGCCATGAAAAGGAACATAAAATTCGACATACCAATTAGGATCTGGCAAAAAAGACTTGAATCAGGTATGGAATCAGACATCACAAACCCTTTATGTTTGTGATGTCTGGGCTCCGCTCACCAACCCAGAATTCACAAAATGGCACAAACAGTAAATTGAGACTCTGCATACAGAATTCTGCCTCCCAAAAATCTTCTGTGTACAGCGTAAAACACCAAATAATGCATGCAGAGCGGAATTAGACCGATACACGTTAGTTATCAAAATTCTGAAAAGAACTGTTAAATTCTACAACCACCTAAAAGAAAACGATTCCCAAACCTTCCACAACAAAGCCATCACCTATAGAAAGATGAACCTGGAGAGCAAGCTGGTCCTGGGGCCCCACAGAGCCCCAGGACAGAAAAACAATTAGATCAAACCATATCATGAGAAAACAAAAAGATCATTAATTGACACATTGGAAAGAATTAACAAAAAAACAGAGCAAACTAGAATGCTATTTGTCCCTAAACAGAGAGTACACAGTGGCAGAATACCTGACCACTGTGACTGACCCAAACTTAAGGAAAGCTTTGACTATGTACAGACTCAGTGAGCATAGCCTTGCTATTGAGGAGAGGCCGCCGTAGACATTAAATCCGTGTCTCAAGAGAAGACAGGCTATCTGCACACTGCCCACAAAATGAGGTTGAAACTGAGTCGCTCTTCCGTGCCTCATGCCAAATGTATGACCATATCAGAGACACATATTTCCCTCAGATTACACAGACCCACAAAGAATTCGAAAAAACAAATCCAATTTTGATAAACTCCCATATCTACTGGGTGAAATACCCCAGTGTGCCATCACAGCAGCAATATGTGTGACCTGTTGCCACAAGAAAAGGGCAACCAGTGAAGAGCAAACATAATTGTAAATACAACCCATATTTATGTTTATTTATTTTCTCTTTTGTACTTGAAGTATTTGCACATCGTTACAACACTGCACATAGCCATGATATGACATTTGAAAAGTCTTTATTATTTTGGAACCTGAGTGAGTATAATGTTTACTGTTCATGTTTTATTTTTTTATTCACTTTTGTTCTAATTCACTTGCGTTGGCAATGCAAGCATGTTTCCCATGCCAATAAACACCTTTGAATTGAATTGAATTGAAAGAGAGTAGAGAGGGAAAGGGAGAGACAGAGAGGAGAGAGAGAGAGAGAGAGAGAGAGAGAGAGGCAGGGGGTGAAAGCGCCCAACCCGGTTCCTTATCAGCACATTAAACCATCAGCCACCCGCTGCCAATCAGGCACACGTAAAGTCAATGGCCCTCGCCTTGTGCTCTGGAGATAACCAGGCGACCTGCTAAAGGCCTCCTATCACACACACACACACACGCACACACACACACACACACACACACACACACACACACACACACACACACACACACACACACACACACACACACACACACACACACACACACACACACACACACACACACACACACACACACACACACACACACACACACACATACAAAGGTATGTAAGTATCAAATACAACCATCCTGGAAAGTAGTTATTTTCTCCTGTTTTTGAAGCTCATCGTGTTCCCCCGGTGTAAGAGATGGGAGAGAGGAGAACAAAAGGAGATATGGGTTGACAATAATAACCTTGACACTATGCCTATAGTGCAGGCTGTAGTGCTTAATATTTGTTTTGCTTGTTTCCCTGTGCTGTGTTGCTTATCCTTACTGTGCGGCGATCCCTTGAGAGGGTCAGTGTCCTTTTCGAGATAGCAGCGAGCTAGCACAAAAATAATGCCTCTTATAATAGGCTCAAATTTCAACTCTTTGCTATGCATCTGCATGAGCAAGAACATCTTGTTCTCAAATGACCCAATATCCATACTTACTGTATAATACCTCCAGCTAGTGGAGCCTTCAGCAAAAAGCAGTGTGAGAGCACAAAAAAAAAAGTAACAACGCACAAATTGTTCATGTTTATTATGAGAACCCAGACTCTAAACCATCTCTGACTACTAGCATCCAGTCCTTCTCTAAATTGCCTGGCAGGCAGAGTAGCTGAGAGATGTAATACAACTTTGGCCCCTGGATATAAGATATTCATTTCTAGCATTGCTATTTCCCATCGTAATGGAATAAGCCCTCCACGTGTCATACATCAGAATTGACATGTCATGGTGGCTTTGAACCTCCACTAAACAGGCTAGGATATGTGTTATGTATAGTACCTGTCACATTTGATTATCAGGGGATATTAGAGTGTGTGTGATTGTGTGTGTCTGTGCCTGTGCCTGTGCCTGTGTGTGTGTGTGTGTGTGTGTGTGTGTGTGTGTGTGTGTGTGTGTGTGTGTGTGTGTGTGATTGTGTGTGTCTGTGCCTGTGCCTGTGCCTGTGTGTGTGTGTGTGTGTGTATGTCACCCAATGCTCATTGACAGTTGAAATAAGGGACCTTCACAGGCAAGGCCTCCCTTCTGTCATGCTCACAGTTCTGTAGTGTCCTTATACTGCCCCCCCCCGTTACATTGGCACCCCAACACACACAAGCACACACACACACACACACACATACACACACACGCACGCACACACACACACACATGGTCACAGCCTCAACACAGGTCTTCTGTACTGTATACAAGGTGGATAGGATGAGATAAAACGTGTGTCTTAAGCGTGTTTCTCCACCAACCTTGATGTTTCCATGTGCTTCAGAACTAATTTTGGAATGAGTGTGATCTGACGTGTACTACAGTGTATTCTTCCTATTGATTTACCTGACGTTTATCTGGATGGGGACGGTTTAATAAGAAGAATGTGTGAGTGTGTCTAAAGCGTTGTTCTTTTTATCGTAATAAGAGGAGAAAGAACATGTTGTTGTAGGTCACCTGTTTAGCTCTCACTGACTGCAGCTGATGTGATGAATTATACAACAGGTGGGTCTAATCCTGAATGCTGATTGGTTAAAATCGCATTCCAGCCGGTGTCTATTCCACAAGTTACCTCTGGCTAAATCTACGACGTTAAAATGCCTATTTACTCTGTTCCATCTCTCTGCGCAATCCACCGTCTCATCAGCCCAGCCAGGCAATTTATAAACTTGATCTCCACTATAAAAATCATCTAGACGTCATCTCACATTTCTTTTAGACTAACATTTGGTTTTCAACAGTGGAGATTTGTATAAACATTGGTATCTCCGACACAATATTAAAATTCAATCTCCAGCTGTCCCATAGTAATGAACGTGTCGGGAGTCTGGACGAGACAGACAGGCAGGCAGTGATTCTCCACCACCTGAAATCATGAATCAGATGGCATCATTTTTATGGATATATACTGTACAAAGAATGTCAATTGAAAAAAGGTTCAACTAAACAATGTGCAGCTAGTTTTCAGTCTTTCCAGCTCTAGTTTGAAGTATTGTGTCAGGTGTGATGTTGGCTAGCTCCTCTGAACAACAGTGTCCTGACGAGTGAGCACATTTTCGATGCCAGGCGAAATTGCGTATCATTAGCTCATTGTTACGAATGTATCCAATTAAATGTCACTAGAAAACAGCTTAAACAAATGCAAATGCAGCTGCTGTTATTCTGGCTGTACTTTTTGACATGACTGTAAGTTAGCCGTAGTTGGTTAACTAGCAAGCCAGGGATAAGAACGTTGCCAGTCAGTATGGCAATAGAACATATAGAATGAACGACTGGGTCGCGTCCATAGATGCAGAACAAAAACACTTAACGACTGGGTTGCATCTCTGGCAACCGAACCAATAGAACAAATGACCAGCCGGCTTGGGTAGCAATCCTAGATTTGTGTTGGGACTATATCTTGTGGAAGGATGAAAATAATGTTTTTAATTAAAATATGTCAATCATTATTTGAATATGTTGGCAACCCATTGTATAAAAGTGATAATTCCCTCCAAGCTGGTGTTTGGAGGATATATTGGCAAGGTGTTCCAGCCCTCGACTTAATCTCAGGCCTAACAACATCAGTGCCAATCTATCCTCCAAGCATCATCTTCGAGGGGCATTATCAATTACATTTTAGATTTTTTTATTTAACCTTTATTTAACTAGGCAAGTCAGTTAAGAACAAATTCTTATTTTCAATGACAGCCTACCAAGGAACAGTGGGTTAACTGCCTTGTTCAGGGGCAGAAAGACAGATTTTTACCTTGCCAGCTCGGGGATTCGATCCAGCAACTTGTTGGTTACTGGCCCAACAGACTAACCACTAGGCTACCTGCCGCCCCGAATGTACGCTGTGTTGAAAATGTTTGCTGAAATGGTCTTCTCTTCACACTGATGTCGTTTTAGTCTGGTGATACTTTCTATAACGAATCATTACACTTTAAAACAATGGTCACCAACCGGCATTCCTAGTAGAGCGCCAAACATTTCTATAAAAAGATAACGATAAAGCCTTGCATTCCTCATTTTTGTATTCATTTCAGGCTGTTGGCGGTAGTTGCATCTGATTCAGCTTCCCTGCGCGCGGGGTAGGTGAAAGTGTTCCCATTTCGAACCATTTCTCTGTGTCTGAAGACACAAACTCTGCCTTCCCGATGGGCCTGGAGAGCAAATCAAGTGCACTATAGGCTTTCCGCTGGCCACTCGGTTGTCTCAGAGGACCGTGTCTGCAGTAATGTAGCAGGCATAAAAGAAAGCTACCGCAACGTTGATACCGTGAAAAACCATGACTAGAGAGAGACTGTCAACGAATACGGCAAAGAGCTGCTGTTTTAATGAGTGAGTTCATGTTTAAGTTCTTACTCAGCGCTGTCAACACTTTGTATTCAACACTTTTATCAGCCATAAAATGTGCTTTTTCCTATTTCCACTCAGCGCTACAACAAGCACTGCAGCAGTAATGAATGAGGTGGAAAATGTATCTATAGGCCTGCGTTGTTGTTATTAGCAGCTCGGGTCTTTTTTAATATAGAGGAATATTTCACTTTCTCTGTTCAAAGGAGTAACAACATGAATTTGTGAATTAGAAGAAATAATGAGGTGCAACTGGAGTTTCTCCATCATCTGGAAGACTGTGTCCCTTCCCTTTTTTTATTGAAATGTATGATCACTCAGCTAAGACAACAGCTGATCTATTACCCGTGTGATCATATAGGCTACCTCAAATGGTTCGAACGACAATACACTGGCAGGCAAATTCAAGTAAAGACATTGATAAGGTATTGGGCCTATAGCCTACTGCACAAACCTCATTGTTACAGAACTGTTTTTAATAGGTTCATGTTGCATAAGCTTACACTTTTTTTTTTTTTTACGTCTGAGCGGTAGATCTCGGTTTGCGTTTCGACTCAGAAAGTGGTTGGCGCCCACTGCTTTAAGCATAGACCTAGAGCTGATCAAATTCAAGTCTGAATGTAAATCTTGTTCTTCTATGACATCACTTGACATTATCTCGAACTAGGTCCCTGTCACGTTCCACGATTTTGGTTCTACTTTCAGCGCTTAAAGAGCTACTGCCCCTAAAAAACAACTTCTCATTTAGAAAACAGCCCCATGGGGCATCGCTATGAGTCAGAAACACATTTATTCTGCTGTCAAATTTGACTACAAAGTATTAGTAGGATCATTTTATTCATGAAGTCAGTTTCATCCAAAACAGAGTTTTGTGAGACTTGTGGTCGTGACTGCATCACAACGTAAATTAAGTTTGAGTTCGTTTTAATCCTGCCCACATGCCCACAGCTGGCGGCACACAAGTAACCATCAATTCGAAGTGCAGCTGCACGCGACCCGGTCATAATGCCCATAGTCAATTTCGACTTTGGATATCCCTATGGGGATAGTTTAGGACCGTCTATAAATTACACAATGTACATGGGACAATATGTTAAAATTCCAATAGCTAAAAATGTCAATGATTTAGAAACCTCAAACCAACTATAAATTGTAGAAATGAATGTACAAATATTAAAAGCATTAAATGAGAAAACCAAAAGGCTTGCAACATGAAAATATTGTCTAATTTATATTGTGTAATAATTTATTAACGATGATAGGCGATACAAAGTCAAACCAATTTGGCCACGGTCGCACACCAGCCAGCTGAAGCTAATTGGTGAAATAATTGCGCTAACTCTTCCCACCTGCGAACACAAACAAGAGACACCCACATCAAACCACACCGCAAAACCAACTCACGTTTGAATTCAGTAATGGCTGCGAGCATTTCTTAACGAACCAAATCTAAAATGAGGACAAATCAGGAAGTTCAGCCAGCCTTTAACTGAGAAACAGCAACAGGAAGAGATGGGAAAGGAAGGCAGCACCAGTATATCAAATCATATTTTGTCTGCTTGTGAGAAATGAGATGTGCTATCTTTTTCAATCACATTTCAGCAGAAAGGTATCTCTAATCCGTCCTCCCTCACCACCCAAAAGCAGATAATGAATTTGCTTATCCTTTAAGATACTGATGTGACCTGTTTCCTTCCAATAGAAAGACATCCCCTTTTTTTTCTTTGTGTCCTTCCCACACAATAATCTTGTCTGTAATTGATGCATTTAGACTGTTCTTGTTGAAACTCCCACTGTTTATGTTGGACGTTGAAGTCAGTGTTTGTGTACCAAATGGCACCCTTATTCCCTATGTAGTGCACTACTTTTGACTAGGGCTCACAGAGCACTATATAGGAAATAGGGTGCCATTTGGGATGCAATCGGTATTATCGGGAGATGACATGAGATGATGAAGGGCCCTGTTCAGATGAGTGAGTTCAGCTGTATTCACTGCCTGCCAGGGTGGGTGGGCCGAGTCCTGTGTAGGTGTGTTTGTGTGTGTGGATGGGTGGGTGGGTGGGTGTGGGTGTGGTGTGTGTGAGCTTGCATGCGTGTGTGAGGCTGAACCCAGCCTTATTCCCATTAGGTCTCATTGAACAGTTAGCTCCATGATGGATGGTGTATTAATGCATTGTGCGAGCCCCTTTTCTTTTGTCACTTTGCATTACCCAAATTAGGCTTTACAAATATCCCCACCCATCCACCCACCCAACCGCTAGTCATATACCACTGGGCCAATAGGTGGTTAGGCAGATACGCCTGGCTAAAAGCATTTATTTGAGGGTGTGTAGTCGTGTGTGTGTTTGTGTGTGTTGCTTCACAGGAAGCTATGCGACACCACTGCTACTGGACTTTGCCATCAGCTTTCCTTAATGACAAATTGGCTTACCATTACCCTTCCTCTCTCTCTCTCTCTCTCTCTCTCTCTCTCTCTTGTTGTTTCTCCCACTCCCACTCTCTCTCTCGTTCTTTCTCCCTCGCTCTCTCTCTCTCTCTCTTCTCTTTCTTCTCTTTCTTATTGTGCTTGTCTGATTTCCATAAGACCTATATTAATTTGAAGGTCTGTTGAACCAATGTATCTAATGATTCCTCCTGTGGCACATCTGGAGTGTGTGGGTGTGAGTCTGCCTAACCCTGGGTCTGGGTGTGTGGGCGTGTGTGTGTGGGATGTCTGTCTAGGTTGGGTGTCACACACACACACATACACACACACACACACACACACACACAAACACACACACACTAGGTCACCGTCATTAGACCTTCACAGGCATCTGCTGCTGGCGGAGAAGTGATGTGATCCTTCACCTTCTACATGACAGGCGCCCATTTAGCAGTAAATTTATGCCACCCATGCCCTTTATCAGTGCATGCTGGGAATGGGAGGGAGATGGAGAGAGGGTGTCTCGCGGCCTCCTTCCTTTGATTTGTGTCACTGCTTTTTACTCACCCAGACATGTTAATGACACGTTGTGCTTTTCAAATGACCTGATGGATGGCAGAATGATGCAGATCGTATGTGTACATTGCATTACATTAGAATACATTTGGCCAAGGTTCCCTGCTCTATCAACAACAAGCAACAATGAGCCATAGATGAATGAGTCTAGATGAATCCAATATCCAGTTGATCCTGATATCTGACTGCGGTTAATCGTCTCAGATCGTCCTTTTGGCTTATTGCATATGCTCCTGGGCCTCTCCTTCTAATGGAAGGTGTCCCATTGCTGGTAGTTGGTGGTTAGAGGTAAGACGTGAGAGATCAGAGAGGCTGTGACCCCAGAAGTGTGGGGGAATGTCAGGGGGGTCAGGGGTCAGGGGTCAGTCCAGTGCCTGAAGGGTCTCTGATCCATCATAAAACCGCTGGATTTATCCCACCTGGGATATCCAGCCACTCAGCTAATGAAAGGAGGCATATAGGACTGATGATCAGGTGACATCCAGTTATCCATATAGAGAGCGACCGTTGTCCCCTGTTTTATTTATTTATCTATTTTTATATTTATTTATTTTATTGTGTTTCTTTGGAAATGTCTGCATTTCATCATCGTTCAGGGATGGGCTGTAACGATGGGACAGAATTGCGGAGAAGATTGAATTATGTAAACAAAAACTATAGATCATTGCAGCTGGGTGGTGAAAAGTGTCTTTGGATCCTTAGAGATGATACTAGCTGACCTCTAACCTCTCCAGATGACCCTTGGCACAGCAGTAGACCCTCTTCATCTTCTGGCAGGCTGCTACCATAATGATACACACCATTTACCTACAACCCATCCACACAAACATACAAAAAAAAATTATGATTCAATGATTGGTAATGTCAACTGTCTCGCATCAGGATTTAAGTGTGAAATTCTTCACCAGACGAGGAGTGAAATGAGTTCAACACACACACACACACACACACACACACACACACACACGCACACACACGCACACACACACCTGCTGACGGGACATCTTTACCTGCTATCTGTGGGGCGTAAAGTGGGGATTCAGAACAGATAGAGGATGTGACCATCGCTGCAACCCAAAGCTGCCATTACCTGACACCCAGATAAATGAAGCTATCTGAGGGTATTATCAGAGCCAGCTGTGAGGGCTGGAGTACTGTATGCATTATACATGGGATGGGAAGTGACAGGGAGGTGAAGGGAAGCTCACGCTCACTACGCACTTGCACTCACTCATAGACACGCGCACGCACGCACACACACACACACACACACACACACACACACACACACACACACACACACACACACACACACACACACACACACACACACACACACACACACACACACACACACACACACACACACACACACACACACACACACACACACACACACACACACACACACACACACACACAGAGAGAGAGAGAGAGAGACACATGAGTAAACAACAGTTAAGGTTTGTTTATAATCTGTTTGACAACTGCTCATTTTCATCTTCTATGTATTAAGCACAAATGATCCTTTGCATGTTCATGCATGATGCATTGTTCTTCATAGCTAACTGTAGTCTTTTGATATCATCATGGAAAAGAGTTGCCCATATGAAAGCCTTTACTATTGTAACATAGCATATTTGTTTCACTATGAAGCAGAACACATTTCAGCGGTGCTGCTGTTTTAGTCTGCCAGTTATGGTTCTAAGATAACAGCGTTTCTGGAACGTGTTAGAAATGGACACGTTCCCGCTCTGCAACTCCCCAGTCTGAGTGGCTCGCTCTGAGAGCTCTCAGCCTACAGTCCTGTTATAAACTATGGCGTGGAAACCTCGCGAGAGCGACATTCCAATCAGAACCTCTCTGAATGTCGTGTTTAAATTAGGACTAGAGTTATTGAGAGACATTGTAACTCTCTCTGAAGGTGCTAGCCGTTCAAATCCATGTAGATAGTGGCCAGGTTATCAGATAATGTATACGTTTATTCATGATAATAAACAGTCACTCCTCACAGGTTTATTAGTATTCATTTGCAATATGGGTGCGTCATCCACTTTAGATACTGTACTTCACAGGTATTGCCACATCTACTCCTGCTCCCTCTCTCTGGCGTTCGTTGTCGGCAGTTTATTCATTATTACGCACACCTGCCACCGTCGTTACGCGCACCTGCCACCGTCGTTACGCGCACCTGCCACCGTCGTTACGCGCACCTGCCACCGTCGTTACGCGCACCTGCCACCGTCGTTACGCGCACCTGCCACCGTCGTTACGCGCACCTGCCACCGTCGTTACGCGCACCTGCCACCGTCGTTACGCGCACCTGCCACCGTCGTTACGCGCACCTGCCACCGTCGTTACGCGCACCTGCCACCGTCGTTACGCGCACCTGCCACCGTCGTTACGCACACCTGCCACCGTCGTTACGCACACCTGCCACCGTCGTTACGCACACCTGCCACCGTCGTTACGCGCACCTGCCACCGTCGTTACGCGCACCTGCCACCGTCGTTACGCACACCTGCCACCGTCGTTACGCACACCTGCCACCGTCGTTACGCACACCTGCCACCGTCGTTACGCGCACCTGCGCTTCATGAGACTCACCTGGACTCCATCACCTTCCTGATTACCTCCCCTATATCTGTCACTCCCTTTTGGTTCTTTCCCCAGGCATTATTGTTTCTGTTTATACCTTTCATGTCTGTTACTCTACTCTACTCTTGTTTTGTTCCATGTTCGTTTATTCATTCAATTCACTCCCTGTACTTGCTTCCCGATTATTAGCGTACACGTTGTAGGTATGTACTATATGCACTGAGTGATTGAAAGTGACAATACATACATTGATACCAGTAATCATAAATATCTTAGCGTTGATGTTTTGCATTAAAGGCGTAGTGTGCCTAATATAATTGTTCATTTCATCAATATTTATCTCACTTAGCAGTACTCAAGCATGTTGGTAACTAATTGCATTTTCAGTTTGAAGTATAGCCTGTTATATTTAATAGTTTTCCCGTCAAATGTCTCTCCCTCTATTTTAGCCTTACATGGTCCTTTGTTCCTTGAAACATGTGGGTTAACAGGCTTTAAATAAGGCCATTGACCAGCAATAAAACCTTGAAATGCCTCGAAAAACAAGATGGATAGCAATCCAATGATAATGTATTTGTTTGAGACTTTTACATGCCTCAATGGGTGGAGTGGCTGGCAATTGATAGCCTGTTGTACGGATGAAGTCTCTCAGAATTACCCCCCCACCAAAAGACATAGTTTCATTGAATACATCCAATAAGTCCATTCGAGTTTTAAAGAAAAGCAGTGCAGCAATCTGCAGAAAACAAAAATCTCCTTTCAGAGTAAAATGTCTGCTGAGAAGGTGGGAACGACAGGAGGAGAAAAGGACGTTTGTCTATGAGTACTGCATGTGCCACATCCGAGTCGTTTACGTCTGTGTGGTGTCTCTGGCCGCGGTCGTGTGACAGTTTAAAGTAGGGGTCATGTGTTGTTTTAAGGTAACCCCGCGGAGAGTGTTCCCTATCGAATGTTCCGCCCCCTCCCTGTGTCAATTAGCTGTTATTAACAGTCCAACGACCTGACCAATCAGGATAAGGAACCAACGAGGGAGGCTTGGCGTTTATGTCCCTCATGGTTCCTCACGGCAAGACCTCCATCCTCTCTAGTCACATGCACAGAACTATAATTGTCCAACATGGAACATTGACTTGCGGATGTCCACTCTCTATGGTCACACACACGAGGCAATCTGCTGCATGTTTCCTCTTCAACAAATACTTGGAGAGGATGTCTTTATGTGAAGATGCTGAAGATATTTTGATTCTTGAGAAGATAGTGTGGTTTATTCAAACCCCCATAGTGAAGATTGAACCACACAGCACATTTGGACCACGGGGCATATCCTTTGTTTCTGGAATTGTTCACTCACTCCCACCTCTTATGGCCAACCCAAAGAGACAGTAGTCATGCAATACATTTGCAGTTACTGCATGGTAAATGTATAATAAGAGCTATTGCTTTTCAGTGACGGGGGGGGGGTCACCAATATCAAGCCCGACGTCATCTATATTAAAAGAAGGCCCTTCAAACCACCTACACATACCCACCTTATGACCCGGACATCTTTATTAAGTCTACACATATTATTTACAGTGACAATACACAGCTACACAGCGCTGGCTTTTAAACAATATCGATTGGGGGCGTGACAGAAAGGGCCTAGAAAAGGACCGTCAAGAGAGGACCCAATCACTGGCAGAAGAAGGAAAATGGCTCTGGCTGGCGTCCCAAATGGCACCCTATTCCCTACACAGTGCACTACTTTCGACCAGGGCCCATAAGAATAAGGTGCCATTTGGGACACAAGCCTCAGAATGGGCAGACAACTGTAATTATCTATATTAATCCCTCATAGCTGTGGCTGTTCCCAGAGAAGAAACACAACTGTCCATGTTGAGTTATTGATCTCAATACACCAGCGCCAGTATAGCAGGAGCTTGTTGAAGCTAGGAGCATTGGGCATGGTTGTAAAATATCAACCAGGAGCAGCCAGTCTGGTAGGGTTGCACCTCAAATGGCACCCCATTCCCTATATAGTGCGCTACTCTTGACCAGGGCCCAAAGGTTAAACGTAGTGCATTACACAGGGAATAGGGTGCCATTTGGGACTCGAGCTAGGTCTCTGTCTCGTCATCAAGGCAGTGCATCAAAGAAGGATGGGACCTAGGGAGGGAGTGTGAAACCTCTCAACGATTCTCAATCCCCTAATGCGCCCGGGAAATCCAATTTCACATGGACGTAATTGAAATGTACTGTATGTTGGCACCACAATGACGAGTCGGCATAATTTATCGACCTCTCTGTCCCTCACACCTTTGCGGTGTCAGTCTTTACTTGTGTTAATAAATTCATATTTGGGAAGAAAAATATGCAGTCGAGCTATGGATATTTTAATCACTGTTACACATGGAATGTCTAGTATTTTTCATGCAAAAAACGTTGAGTATGATGCAAATGAGTTTCAATTTCAATGAAAGGAATGACCCTTCTATTTTAAAGATGGAATCAGCATTGGGGGAAACAGCGCCACTGTCCGCCTCAGGCAGCCAAGCCTATACAACACCCCTAATCAGCCGCGATCCCAAATACTACAAACCCCACGAAAATACAATAACATAAACCCATGTCACACCCTGGCCTGACCAAATATATAACGAAAACACAAAATACAATGACCAAGGCGCGACAGACACAGTTCAGATTTGCAAAAATACTGCAAAAATAATATGGATTTTGGGAAACTACTTTACAGCCCTGGTTTGATTCCATTTGTAACAGGGTGGAACTGTACAGTACATTACTGCAACACTTCTTTCTGAATCCTACTAGATTAACGAGTCAATGCAACATATTGCAAGAGCATGGTCATTAAACTGTGATCAATCAAATTAGAGGTTGAGAGGATTCAACAGGGTTATTATATATTCTAATATGGCTGTTTCCACCGCATAATTGGACAGCTTAGTTAAGAAATATTTCACAACGAAAACCACTTATAAAACCACTTGGTGTGTGTGTGTGTGTGTGTGTGTGTGTGTGTGTGTGTGTGTGTGTGTGTGTGTGTGTGTGTGTGTGTGTGTGTGTGTGTGTGTGTGTGTGTGTGTGTGTGTGTGTGTGTGTGTGTGTGTGTGTGTGTGTGTGTGTGTGTGTGTGTGTGTGTTCGTGAAGAAATATGCCTATGATGTGTGTGAAGGCAGATATTGTTTATTAAAACATTGTTGAGCTTTATTCCAACACTTGAACCTCATCGCCGTTTTCACATTTTAACATTTGTATGTCTGATCTATTCGCATCCTTGTGATTAATTAGTGCTAATCAATTAGTGCTTATCAAGTATTACAACATTAGCTCTCTTTCTTCCTCAAACTAATTGAGAACCACCAACCCAATGCATGTTTATTGAGGGAAGAGGAACAGGACCGTCCAACAGGCTGGTCCACGATGATGCTTAATCCTTAGGGTATGAAGGACCCAATGTGGCTGGTGCTGTATTTACTCAGGCATTGAGCTGGCCATCCCTGTCTTTGATGACTAAACCTGAGGGTATAAAGGACCAGAGGAGGTGGTGCTGTTTTTACTCAGGCAGTGAGCTGGCCACCTATGTTGCTTGCTCTCAGTGTCCTCAAGACAGAGGGGTGCAGGGACTATTGTGCCTTTATCATGAACCTGACGATGAGGTCATTCTATTGCGTGTGATATGATGGTATGCTGCCTTGCTTTATTGGGTGGGGTGAGGTCACTCTACTGGGCTGGGCATTTGTGTGTAAGGACAATAGCTTGCTTTGGTGTGTTTTTGTGTGTATGTGCCTCTGGGTATCCAGAGAGAAGGGCAACAATGGCACACAGCTGACCTGGGCAGAAAATTGTTGTAATTTGTCATTTGAAAATTCCAACTTTTGAAATACTAGTTTATATAGAGTTTCATGAAAAGACAACTAATTTCATTTATTTTCAAACACAGGTTTCAGAAAACCAAATAATATTTGAAAGTATCTTGAATACCTCTCAGAAATCCAAATAATATTTGAAGGGATTTGAATATATGCAAGTTATTTGAAACAAAACCAAAATAGCGAGAATATAACAGTAGCAAGGCTATATACAGGCACTGGTTAGTCGGGCTAATTGAGGTAGTATGTACGAAAGTTACTATCAATATTAGCCAATAGCCAAGAATTAAATACATGAGGGGCATGGACTAGACCACTTTTGCAGCTTGAAATGACAAAAAATATATATTTTCATAATGAGTGAGACATGAGGTAATTAACACTTGACATGAAGTTCTTAAATATACATGTGTAGTAACTGTGTGATTATTACAATAGCGATATTGTTGTTACATGGGACTTTGGAAATGGCTTTATAATTGCATAATAATGGAGTTATTACATAAGTGATATAAGGAACAGTCACATTTCTTCTTCTGTACGGTAGTTACACAGTGCTATGCAATTCAAATGCAATTGCCAAAGTATTTTGGAACAACATGCTAGTAAAATGTTGCTCCAAAAGTAATGGCAGTTTTCTTACACAGGCACAAGAACAATTTCATGGTAACTGTTTCGGAGAATTCTAACAGCAACAAAATATGGCTATTAAGTCTCGAACGGAAACTAAAATCCCAAAATATACCTTGAGTAAACTACAGCCAAGGTAGGTGGAAAATCGTGTTAGTTTGTATTTTGAGTATAAACGATCTCTTTAAATATGTCATAGTGTGTGTTGGAAACGAGAACATTTACCCTCAGAAGAGCTACTACACAAATATGATTTTCTAATTTCATTTTCAGCCTACAGCAAGAAGACACCAGAGCCTGGAGGATTGGCTAGTGGCTAACGTTAGCCAACTTGAGCTAGCTACCGAGCTAACATACGAATTTGGTAGCAAATATGACGTTAAGAAATAGTGCATTATGGGTATCCGGAAAGATATCCGGAAATAAGTGAATAAATATGTAAAAACCCCAAAACATAACTATTTTTTTACTTATAGCTAACCAGAATGTGACTACAAATTACTAAGTCTTTGACCACTGTGTTGTTACTTTGGTGAGTAAAATCTCATGCTTCCTACCTTTTAATCGGGGTCAACTATTTGCCATTAACTAAATGAATTATATGAACCGTTTGACAGCCCTAAATACAATACAATACATTGAAAACAATTACAATAGTTAGTGACATTTTCTTTGAACAGAGCTTTAAACTCAGACTGCGATGAACTCCCCTCCGGTTTGAAAGTCTTTTGTTCCAGGAACAAGGAGCATTATAGATGGGGATTGTTTCCCCATTTCAGCCACTTGTCCTCGGAACTGTGAAAGAGAGCCCTGACTGAGAGCGGAGGCTGTAGGATTGTGAAGTTGTTGTTCGTTGAGAGCAAAGAAATTAAAATAAAATACAAATATATATTTAATAAAAGTTGAGAGCAAAGATACAGCATGTAGGGAGGAGTCCAAGTGCTGCCGTGTACAAAAATATGTACCAATGCTTAAACCTTCTGGTGGAAAGGGAGGACCACTTCACCATGTTGCATACTGTAGTTAACAGTGATGGGTAGAGTGATGGGTATGTGTGTGTGCACATGTGTGTGTGTGTCTGTGTGTGTGTATGTGTGGGTATCCGTGTGCGTGCATGCATGCATCCGAGCGTGCGTGCATGCGTGTGCGTGTGTGTGTGTGTGTGTGTGTGTGTGTGTGTGTGTGTGTGTGTGTGTGTGTGTGTGTGTGTGTGTGTGTGTGTGTGTGTGTGTGTGTGTGTGTGTGTGTGTGTGTGTGTGTGTGTGTGTGTGTGTGTGTGTGTGTGTGTGTGTGTTGCTGCTGCGACGGTAACATCTGGCACTGATGCTGATGGTGTGGTAAGCCTTTAGGCCAGTTTCATGTGATAGATGACACCTCTCACTACCTACCTTTCAGCAGAGGCCCAGGTAGCCAACCAGCACAGACCTGCTGTACACTCCTTTATAAAGACTACCAAAGTTTTACTGGAGATAGGGAGGGAGGAAGGGAGGGAAGGAGGGTGGGGGGGTGGAGTGAGGGAGGGAGAGTGGGAGAGCTAAAGGGAGGGAGCAGAAATGGCCCTCACTCACTCCCTTTTCATAAGTATGAACATGTATACTTATCCCTCATGTGTTGATATGAAGATATGATTCCCCTGCTGTACTGGATGGACATTGATTTATGTGATGTTGTCAAATATAACACTGAATATGAGTATAAGTCACACTTAAAGAAAAATTCCACTCAAAAACTATCTTTTGGTATTTCTTTCATTAGTCCATTGTTGACATAGTCGCCAATTATTTAGCTTGTCAGCACTCCAAAAAATACTATAGAAAAATACAGAAATCATCCCTGTGTCATGCATTGTGCATCATACCATGAGTGGTGCAGCGGTCTAAGGCACTGCATCGCACTGCTAGAGGCATCACTACGGACCTAGGTTAGATCCCGGGCTGTGTCACATCCGGCCGTGATCGGGGGTCCCATAGGTTAGCGCATAATTGGCCCTGTGTCATCCGGCTTAGCCGAGGGTTTGGCCATTTTTTTTTTACTTGGCTCATCATGCTCTAGCGACTCCTCGTGGCAGGCCGGGCGTCTGCAAATCAAATGAAATGTTATTGGTCACATACACATGGTTAGCAGATGTTAATGCGAGTGTAGCGAAATGCTTGTGCTTCTAGTTCCGACGGTGCAGTAATATCTAACAATTAAGTAATCAAACAAGTGTAATCTAAATACGTAAGATTACAAGTAATCTAACAATTCCACAACAACTACCAAAGTAAAGGGATGGAATAAAAATATGTACATATAAATATGTAGATGAGCGATGTCAGAGCGGCATAGGCAAGATACAGTAGATGGTATAGAATACAGTATATATATATGAGATGAGTAATGCAATATATGTAAACATTATTAAAGTGGAATTCTTAAAGTGACTTTGTGATCCATTTATTAAAGTCGCCAATGATTTTGTGCCTGTATGTAGGCAGCAGCCTCTCTATGTTAGTGATGGCTGTTTAACAGTCTAATGACCTTGAGATAGAAGCTATTTTTCAGTCTCTCGGTCCCAGCTTTGATGCACCTATACTGACCTCGCCTTCTGGATGATAGCGGGGTGAACAGGCAGTGGCTCGGCTGGTTGTTGTCCTTGATGATCTTTTTGGCCTTCCTGTGACATCGGGTGCAGTAGGTGTCCTGGAGGGCAGGTAGTTTGCCCCCGGTGATGCGTTGTGCGGACCGCACCAACCCCTGGAGAGCCTTGCGGTTGTGAGCGATGCAGTTGTTGTAGCAGGCGGCGGCGATACAGCCCGACAGGATGCTCTCAATTGTGCATCTGTAAAAGTAAAGTTTGTGAGGGTTTTGGGTGACAAGCCAAATTTCTTCAGCCTCCTGAGGTTGAAGAGCCGCTGTTGCGCCTTCTTCACCACATTGTCTGTGTGTGTGGACCAATTCAGTTTGTCCGTGATGTGTATGCCGAGGAACTTAAAACTTTCCATGTTCTCCACTGCTGTCCCTTCGATGTGGATAGGGGGATGCTCCCTCTGCTGTTTCTTGAAGTCCACGATCATCTCCTTTGTTTTGTTGACGTTGAGTAAGAGGTTGTTTTCCTGACACCACACTCCGAGTGCCCTGACCTCCTGTCTCGTCATTGTTGGTAATCAAGCCCACTACTGTCATCTGCAAACTTGATGATTGAGTTGGAGGCATGCATGGCCACGCAGTCATGGGTGAACAGGGAGTACAGGAGGGGGCTGAGCATGCACCCTTGTGAGGCCTCAGTGTTGAGGATCAGCGAAGTGGAGATGTTGTTTCCTACCTTCACCACCTGGGGGCGTCCCGTCAGAAAATCCAGGACCCAATTGCACAGGGCGATGTTCAGACCCAGGGCCTCAAGCTTAATGATGAGCTTGGAGGGTACTGTGGTGTTGAATACTGAGTTGTAGTCGATGAACAGAATTCTTACATAGGTATTCCTCTTGTATAGATGGGATAGGGCAGTGTGCAGTGTGATGGCGATTGCATCGTCTGTGGACCTATTGGGGCAGTATGCAAATTAAAGTGGGTCTAGGGTGGCAGGGAAAGTGGAGACTGACCTCGGTCGTTAGGTGAACAGTGTTTCCTCCGACTTCCCAGGTTTAAGCGGGCGGTAAAGAAGCGCGGTTTGGCGGGTCATGTTTCGGAGGATGCGTTACTCGACCTTCGCCTCCCAGGTCTGTTGGGGAGTTGCAGCGATGAGGCAGGATTTTTTTTCTTTGGAATAACTGTATACGGGTGAACTATAGCATCAAACAGTTGCTGCCTTACAAATGGTGCCCATGTAGCACTGAGCGCCTTTTCCAGACACTCAATCAACAACAACGTGCATGTGAATGAAGGCTCTAGATAAACAACCATCACTCATTGCCAGATGAGTTGTTTTAATTTGTGTACAGAAACAAGGCTGTGTTTTAGCTGACAGTTTTAGAAGGCTGCCAAACAGCTTATCGGCTGATTGATTCTATCGCCTTCAGATTCGGAGCAACACAAAACAAAACAATAATCATAAATCCATCTAATGTGGATGAAAGGGCATTTCTGATGTAGTCGGAGTAAAGTAGAGCCAATCTGTGGGTGGGTGGGTGGGTGGGTGACTGGCAGATGGTAGCTGGTAGCCATAGAGACAAAGGAGGAAAAGTAGTCCCTGAGTCCGAAGAATAGAATACGTTGTTTTTGTGTTCCATCTCTCAGAGAGGTCTGATGGTGGGCTTTTCTGGGCTATGACTGCTGTACACACCCACCCGCCCACACAGACACACACATGCATACACACGCACATTTTAATGGATGAAGCAGGACACTAGGAGGCTGGAATGGGGCTTGACAGAGTGCCTTGCTAAGGGCCGTGGTCGCTCTCCCAGTGCCTGATCATAATTGATGGATGACTGTGGAACCCGGCACTGACAGGCTGGTTGCCTGGCCTTTACCCTCTGCCAGCTCAACCCTTACATGTGTGAAATAGCCAATTACTGACACGCCTATTGAAAGTAATAGGCCAATGAGCAAATGGCTACTGTGGGACATTGGTTGCAGAGGTTGTAGCTATATGGAGGAGGCCTAAGATAAAGTTCTGCTTGAAACAGCTGCTGCCCTACCCACACATCCCCGGCCTGGCTGAATACTATTGGGGAGGATGAGAGAGAGGGTCTGCGTCGCAAATGGCACCCTATTCCCTTTATAGCGCACTACTTTTGACAAGAGCTTTATAAGGCCCTGGTGAAAAGTAGTGCACTATATAGGAAATAGGGTGCCATTTGGGATTTCTCTTTCTCCATAACCACAATGTCCCTCCTATCCGCCCATCCTGTATTGACTTCAAGTTTATGATCCATGATACAATCATGTTATACAGGAGCTAATTTAAAGGAATAAATCCTCCTTTTAGAGCCTGCTAAATGGATAATGGAAACAGCAGCGCTCGTAGATTCTTGGGCAAGCATTAAATACTTATTTCTGCCAAGAATGGAGAGTCATACAGCCAGGCCCGCCATGGAGAGCGGGAGAGTGGGTCTGCGTTCAAAATGGCACCCTGTTCACTATACGTTGCATTACTTTTGACCAGAGCCCCTATGGGCCCTGATCTAAAGTAGTGAACTATATAGGAAATAGGGTGTTGTTTGGTAAATGGCTGGGAGAGCTCATGCTAGCCAGCACATAGGATATTGACAGAACAATCTATCTTTATAAAGGGACAGTAGGACTGGGAATTGCCAGGGACATGAAGATACGATATTATCCTGATACTTCGGTGCCGATACGATATGTATTGCGATTTGATGCTCCGAACATATTGCTCACTATATGTCTGCTGCTGAGAGACAAGAGAGAGAACAAGAAAATGTGTTTTGATCATTAAGGGAAATAAGCGGTTAAAACTTGTTTGCTAACTACTTAAAAAGATGATGAACAAGCTATGGGATGAAAAATACTGGAGTTTTGCTGCAGGTTAGCTAACACTACCTACAGTTTATTTCATCATTTTCAGAAGGGGGAATCAGAGAAAGAGAGCGAGATGGGGGAGTGAGTGAGAGAAGGGGGGTAGAGTGAAATGGAGAGAGAAGGAAAGATGGGGACAAAGAGAGAGAGGCGAGAGAGAGAGAGAGAAAGGGGAAGAGTGAATTCAGGCTGTAACACAACAACATGTTGAAAAAGTATAGGGGTGTGAATACTTTCTGAAGGAATCTCTCTCTCTCTCTCTCTCTCTCTGTCTTGATCTCTCTCTCGCTCTCGTTCTCTCTCTCGCTCTCGTTCTCTCTCGCTCTCGTTCTCCCTCGTTCTCTCTCGCTCTCTCTCTCGTCTCTCTTTCGTTCTCTCTTTCAACTCTCTTCAGCCAGCTCCCCTAATCTCATTACGATACTATTTTAATTACATGACTGATGCAGTGAAGCTTCGTATTTGGAAAGAATACATTGATTTGGCACAGCCTGCTCTTGATGTAACCAGAGCCAAATCATTCCTTTCTAAATTCATTTTAGGTTGGCTCGCCACTCAATTGGTGTGTCTATTGGATGCAAAGTGTACTCGGCATAGTGTGATGGTGTGCACTTTGTAGGTTTGCTAATTAGCATCGTTCATTCATGAAATACCAAATGAATATCAACCTTGGACACAGATTGGACACAGATCCTTGGACACAGATTGGACACAGATCCTTGGACACAGATTGGACACTGTATTTTTCTCACAAGTTCATTATTTGAACTCAGCTCTTAAAAATATGACTTCAGATAACAGAAAATATTTGTGTTAAGTTGTTCTGCTTTTGCACATCTTAGTCATTTGCACCTGTAGTCACAGATTCTTTTTAAGCCAATCATCATCTTCCAACTCAACCTAATGGTGAATGAGTGAGTGAGTGATATCTGTGGCTGGGCAGTGTTGTGTCAGTGTGTGGTCTGTCAGTGGACCTCGGGCAGTGTTGGGATCTACTTTAGATCCATCACGCAGGGTTTTGATTGGCAGGGGAAATGGGGCCTGGGATTGGACAATGTCAGTGATGTGTGGGTGTGGGTTGTGCATGGTATGTGTGTGTGTGTACTTGCTTGTGCGCATGTGTGTGTCCCAACCTGCCTGCATGTGTTTGTGCGTACACAATGTTCGTGCTTGTGTGTGTGTGTTCTGCTCCATTCATTAGACCAGCTGAGCTGGTGAAATGCCCGCCTGACCTTCCCCTGACCCCTCCAACACAATTACAGCTAAAGGCCTCCACTTTGGTTATTGATGCCTGTCCTCACTGACAGACCACAGCAGAGCAGCTCCACCCTCACCCTTAGCTGCATCCCAAATGGCACCCTAATCCCTATGTAGTGCACAACTTTTGACCAGGGCTCATAAGGATGGAAGATGGGAGTTATATGGATTGGCGCCATGGAGAGTGATTGATTGTCAATAGTTAATTGCACTGGGTTGATTGGGTTATAAATAGGTTTTAGAATAGGGTGGAGGGATAAAACTACATGTTATTGTATGTTCCTGTCAAATTGTCCAGAAATCTGCTTTGCATCGGTCAACTCAAATAGAACAACAGACACAGTAGCCAACTACACATGATGATGATGTATAATACACACTCTGGAAATGTCTGAACCTCTTTCTCATTATCTGAAACTCAAAAATGGGAGTGTGAGTGAAATGAACACCTGTATGTTGTACTTAAGCAGTTTCTCTCTCTATATCAGCGAAGGGGAGAAGGGAGAGTAACGTGCTTAAGGGGTGGTATTTAGTGAATCATACATTTCTAGTTAGATGGGTCTTTCCTCTACCTCTACCTACATTAATTGCGTACCTGCTGTGTGTGCATGTGTGTGTGCATGTGTGTGTGCGCGTGTTGGCTTGGCACATTGAATCACCCTGCTGTGATGCAGCATTTGGGATGTAATCCAGAGTTAGGACTAGGGACTCAGAAGTGTGTCCTAAATTGCACCAATTTCTCTATATAGCGCACTATTTTTGACCAGTACCAATTGGGTTTTGGTCAAAAGTAGTTCACTACGTAGGGAATAGGGTGCAGTTTGGAACCCAGAGATCTGGGGAAGAAAACCTGCTGCTTTTTTTTATTTTTCATTTTTTTCCCACAGCAGGCTGGCAATAAGCCCACGTTCAGCCTATTGATTTTTTACACCTCCTCTTGTAAAATGAAACCTGAAATTGTTTTTTCCTCCTCTCACTTTGGAGGTTACAGCTTTCGGCAAACTTTATATAGTGTGATTTATATAACGCTTCTATTCTCCTGTAGTCCAAAGGCCACCCATCAAAAATCTGTTGTTCCGTGAAACAAAACTGCAAAATTCAACACTATTGTGAATATAATGTTATGAACATGAACACTGGCTGATTCAAAACTTGTATCAAAGTTACAATATTTAGTGTTTAATCGCCACGCGACGCTCCGACGTTGCTATCTTTCACCGTGGTCCCTTTTGTTGCATGCTGCCGTACAGGACACAATAACTAATTGTGCATCCGGTGTTTGTCCTTGCATAAGCTCAAGCAACACATGTTACTGGTCCTTCACTGATCCAGATGAAATATTCAGTCCCGTCCTACATCCTGTAAAGCTCTGTTATGGCATCTGAGGAAAAAAATCAATTTCGCGCGTTTCAATAATAATGAGAAAATGGCGCCGGAGGTGATGAATGCCATTTTATGGGCTCCTAACTAACTGTGCTATTTTGTGTTCTTTATTCTCTCCAAATTGTTTGTAACTTTGTAATGTTGCTGCTAGCGTCTCTAATGAAACGAAAAGAGCTTCTGGATATCAGAATAGCGATTTACTCCCCTTGAACTGGATGAAGATATTTTTTTAAGGAGTCCGACACAAAGGAGTTACTGTTTCTCCGAGACCAGGCCCAAATCACCGTCATTCGTGTGAAGAAAGGACGGAGGTATAGGGGGGGAAGATTGGGGTGCCTTGAGAGAATTTGTCAGCGAGTGGGTAACCCGTCTCTACCATCTGTTCCATTGGCCAACGTGCAATCACTGGAGAATAAACGGGATGAGCTCCGTTCGAGACTACCCTACCAATGGGACAGTCAAAACTGTAATATCTTATGTTTCACCGAGTCGTGGCTGAACGACAACACGGATAATATACAATTGGCTGGGTTTTCCGTGCATCGGTAGGAGAGAACAGCTATGTCTGGTAACACAAGGGGTGGTGTTGTGTGTCTATTTGTCAATAACAGCTGGTGCGCGATGTCTAATATTCAGGAAGTCTCGAGGTATTGCTCACCTGAGGTAGAGTACCTCATGATAAGCTGTAGACCACACTATCTTCCAAGCGAGTTTTCATCTATATTTTTCATAGCCGTCTTTTTACCACCACAAACCGATGCTGGCACTGAGACCGCATTCAACGAGCTGTATAAGTCCTAAACGAAGAAGAAAATACTCATCCCGAAGGGTTCTCCTAGTGGCCAGGGACTTTAATCCAGCTAAATTTAAATTTAAATCAGTTTTATCTAATTTCTACCAGCATGTCACATGTGCAACCAGAGGGGGGGGGGAACTCTTTACTCCACACACAGAGACACATACAAAGCTCTCCCTTGCCCTCCATTTGGCAAATCTGACCATAATTCTATCCTCCTGATTCCTGCTTATAAGCAAAAAGTAAAGCAGGAAGTACCAGTGACTTGCTCAATATGGAAGTGGTCAGATGACGCGGATGCTACGCTACAGGACTGTTTTGCTAGCACAGACTGGAATATGTTCTCGGGATTCATCCAATGGCATTGAGGTGTATACCCCTTCTGTCACCGGCTTCATTAATAAGTACATCGACGATGTCGTCCCCACAGTGACAGTACTATGCCCTCAGATGAACCATCAAACAGGCATACCGTCAATACAGGACTAAGATTGAATCCTACTACACCGGCTCTGATGCTCGTCAGATGTAGCAGGGCTTGCAAACTATTATGGACTACAAAGGCAAACCCAGCAATGATCTTCCCAGATGGGCTAAATGTCTTTTATGCTCGCTTTGAGGCAAGAAACATGCTCTCCATAGCCGATTTGAGCAAGATCTTTAAACAGGTCAACATTCACAAGGCCACGGGGCCAGACGGATTACCGGGACGTGTACTCAGAGCATGCGCGGACCAACTGGCAAGTGTCTTCACTGACATTTTCAACCTTTCACCTGACCGAATCTGTAATACCAACATATTTCAAGCAGACCGCCATAGTCCCTGTGCCCAAGGAAGCGAAGGTAACCTGCCTAAATTACTACCGCCCTGTAGCACTTATGTCGGTAGCCATGAAGTGCTTTGAAAGGCTAGCAGCTCAGCATTTAACCCCAGCGTACCCACAAAGCTCACCACTAAGCTAAGGGCCCTGGGACTAAACACCTCCCTCTGCAACTGGATCCTGGACTTCCTGATGGGCCGCACCCAGGTGGTAAAGGTAGGCAACAACACATCTTCCACCCTAAATCCTCAACATGGGGGCCCATTAGGGGTGCGTGCTTATTCCCCTCCTATACTCCCAGTTCACCCACGACTGCGTGGCCAAGCATGACTCCAACACCATCATTAAGTTTGCTGATGACACAACAGTGGTAGGCCTGATCACCGGCAACAATGAGAGCCTTTAGGGAGGAGGTCAGAGACCTGGCTGTGTGGTGCCAGGACAACAACCTCTCCCTCAACATGAGCAAGACAAAGGAGCTGATCGTGGACTACAGGAAAAGGATGACCAAACAGGTCCCCATTCACGTCGATAGGACTGAAATGGAATGGGTCGAGTTTCAAGTTCCTTGTTGTCCACATCACCAACAAACTATCATGGTCCAAACACACCAAGACAGTTGTGAAGCGAGCAAGACAACGCCTTTTCCCCACAAAGACGACTTGAAAAGATTTGACATGGGTCCCAAGATCCTCAAAATGTTTGAGAGCATCCTGACCGGTTCCATCACGGCCTGGTATGGCAACTGCTCGGCCTGCGCCCGCAAGTTACTACAGAGGGTAGTGCGAGGGCCAAGCTTCCTGACATCCAGGGCCTGTCAGAGGAAGGCCCAAAAAATTGTCAAAGACTCCAGTCACCCAAATGATAGACTGTTCTCTCCGCTACCTAATGGATAATGGTACCGGAGCGCCAAGTCTAGGTCCAAAAGGATCCTTTACAGCTTCTACCCCCACAAGCCATAAGACTGCTGAACAATGAATCAAATGACCACCCACACTATTTACATTGACCCCCCTTTGTTTTTACACTGCTTCTACTTGCTGCTTATTATCTATGCATAGTCACTTTACCCCTACCTACATGTACAAATGACCTCGACTATCCTGTACCCCAGCACATGAACTGGGTACCGGTACCCCCTGTATATAGCCTCGTTATTGTTATTTTATTGTGTTACTTTTTATTTTATTTGTAGTTTATTTAGTCAATATTTTCTTCTCTATTTCTGGAACTGCATTGTTGCAATTTAGCATTTCACGGTAAGGGCGACACCTGTAGTATTCGGCGAATGATACACATAACATTTTGACTGATTTCAACAGCTTCTTTCGTTACGGTCCGGAACGTGTGTAATGTCTGTAGCCACGATATAACATGGCAACAAAATGTTGCTTGGGAAAATGACCTAAAATGCGCTATGATTTCGAAATGAATGTGCAACTTTTACGTTTTGAACCACACAGAGTTTAATTGATAAAATTATCTCCATAATGATATTGAGACTTTGCATTTTTATTCCCTGGGTCACAAATTCCTTTCCTGGTGGGTGCATGACCACGAACACACACACACACTCACACGACACAAACGCCACTACAAACCCAGCAACTCTTGGGCTAACAAGTTGGGAGATCCCTGTTAATGGGCTATTGTCCCTGATCACTAATAGAAGATCATACTGACTGGACACACACACACACACACACACACTTAAATTGTCCCTGCTTACTGGTGTAGGGCTATACAGCCATTGGAAAGTACTTCCACCATGTGATTACTAAATTGTGGCTAATTAGCTCGATGGAAGAGGTCACTGGCAATGACAAAGTCAAGGGAGACACTGAATGATGAGAGTGTCAGCTGGTACCCATAAAGTACAGGCTGGGAGGAAGCCCAGAGTAGCTGGGTTTGTAGTGGCCTTTAAAGGGGAAATCTGCCATTTTTACAGCTGTTCAATGGTCATTTCAATTAACGATTCCATCCTTGATTTCATAGCTCTATGAATTTGTCAGCAGTCACATACTGTACCTCCAGCCCAATCCCTCAGATGTTATGTAGCAAACAAAGTGGCGGGGTTGCCGTTTGTTTGAAAAATGTATTACGGATTGTGCCTTTATTGGAGAGCTATTAAGAGCTATTAACAAGGACCAGACACAGGCAGAAATGCGCTGACTAGGAGGAAAAAAGTTTGTTGACTTGTGGCTTGATTGAATCATATTTTGCGGCAAATGTGCGGTGATTGGTTGAAATTGTGAGCCCACTTTATGCACAGCGGTTATTGGTCAGTCTTATGCGACATTGCAACGATTTAACCGTTTTGTGGTTGTATCACATTTTGTATCAAATTTGCAAGCTCTGGCATAATATGCGTGGAACTGTTGATTTTGCGGAATCCCAGAGGGACTGGGATGATATCACGAATCAGCAACATGATCCAAGCAGAACCGATCAGATTCATATCATATCAGGAGACATGGAGACATGGCACTTCTGGATCTCCACTATCAAACATCTGCTTGCAGCTTTATCTAGCGGAGATTGATTTATCTTCTACTAAAGAGACAAATCTGAGAACAATGCACCGTGTTGCATCTACCCGAGCAAAACCAAGAAACAAGGAGGCTTAATATGTACTCGCTTTATGTACAGAGTTTTCCCCCCTTGTGTGATGTACATGTGTTTATCTGCAAACAATGGGCCACATACAGTTTTGTATCTAACAGGGCCAGTTCAAAAGAACCAATCAGGCTTATGTATGAGATGGGAAAGAACAACGTTTAGGAGCTTGTACAGTAATGGCCTTCTCTTAGAACTCCCTGCCTTCAACAGTACTGCAAATAATGTTGTAGCCTATCTGACAGAGAACCAAGAATACTTCTTGTGCACTTTGTTATTTGCAGAGTTCACCCTTTGTGTGAGGTTTCTTGTACAGGAACAGCCGTACTCGCCTAGCTCTGCCTGAGCCTGTCGTCGGACACGGCTGACCTCTCTACACCAGAGCCGGGCAATTAGTCGAGAAAATGGCCGACAGTAAATCTGCTTCGGGGAGGGCTTGGCAGGGCCACCTCGAGGTGAGCTCCACAACAAGGAATTAAACACACAGTATTAGCTGGCAGCAGTTTTATGATGTCAGGGGAATGGCACCCGGGGTGTGGAAGGGACAAGGGTGCTGCTGTACAGTCTGCATACTGCGAAGGGTTTGCAGTGGGTTGTGTTGTAGTTATGTTGTTGTCTATACGAAAAACTTTTTTTTTTTAATGGCTTGTCTTGAATGTCTGTTGGAACATAATGTGTGCAACTGAAAGATTGGTCTGGGAGATTTTCATTGTATTCATTGGAGGCCCACCACAATTTGCAGCCTTCAATTCGACAGTGCCAAACGTTCTTTCTTTACTCGTCAAATGGAGCAGAAGGCTGAGAGACAGATTGCTGACACCAGTCCATAACTTCCCATAAAAGTAATACAACAAGCCTCACTTTGACACTACTGTTTGGAATATTGCCAAACTTAATATAGTAAAGCTTACTGTACGCTTGGTATTCACCACAGGTCTCTACTGTCAATGAAGAGAGTGTAGAACAGACAGTCGTAGCACATAATAGAGGCCATTGTAAAATGCCGGACTGAATAATAATAATTTAGGTTGGTTGTTGGGCCAAGGCAAGTAAACACAAATCACAGCTTTACAAAATGGTGGACAGGAGAGACTGTTGTGGCAGTGCACAGCACAGTGATATAAAAAGCTATGCAATTGTAGCTTGCCTGGTGCACTTTGTATACAGCCTCTATTTAGGGTTTCATCATATCAGACCCAAATCAGACTCAAGGAGCTTTGTTTATTTAGTCATTTATGTTGTACATCGTCCATTCATTTATAAAAACATTGGTTTTACTATCAGAGCTCATTGGGTGGTTGGCTCAATGAGGTGGTTTGTGAGGACACTACGGTTTGTGAGGACACTGTGTGGTTTGTGAGGACACCGTGTGGTTTGTGAGGACAGTGTGTGGTTTGTGAGGACACCGTGTGGTTTGTGAGGACACTACGGTTTGTGAGGACACTGTGTGGTTTGTGAGGACACCGTGTGGTTTGTGAGGACAGTGTGTGGTGTGTGAGGACACCGTGTGGTTTGTGAGGACACTACGGTTTGTGAGGACACTGTGTGGTTTGTGAGGACACTACGGTTTGTGAGGACACCGTGTGGTTTGTGAGGACACTACGGTTTGTGTGGAGACTGTGTGGTTTGTGAGGACACTACGGTTTGTGAGGACACAGTGTGGTTTGTGAGGACACTACGGTTTGTGAGGACACTGTGTGGTTTGTGAGGACACTGTGTGGTTTGTGAGGACACCGTGTGGTTTGTGAGGACACTACGGTTTGTGAGGACACTGTGTGGTTTGTGAGGACACCGTGTGGTTTGTGATGGACACTACGGTTTGTGAGGACACTGTGTAGTTTGTGAGGACACCGTGTGGTTTGTGAGGACAGTGTGTGGTGTGTGAGGACACCGTGTGGTTTGTGAGGACACTACGGTTTGTGAGGACACTGTGTGGTTTGTGAGGACACTACGGTTTGTGAGGACACCGTGTGGTTTGTGAGGACACTACGGTTTGTGTGGAGACTGTGTGGTTTGTGAGGACACTACGGTTTGTGAGGACACAGTGTGGTTTGTGAGGACACTACGTTTTGTGAGGACACTGTGTGGTTTGGGAGGACACTGTGTGGTTTGTGAGGACACCGTGTGTTTTGTGAGGACAGTGTGTGGTTTGTGAGGATACCGTGTGGTTTGTGAGGACACTACGGTTTGTGAGGACACTGTGTGGTTTGTGAGGACACCGTGTGGTTTGTGATGGACACTACGGTTTGTGAGGACACTGTGTGGTTTGTGAGGACACCGTGTGGTTTGTGATGGACACTACGGTTTGTGAGGACACTGTGTGGTTTGTGAGGACACCGTGTGGTTTGTGAGGACACCGTGTGGTTTGTGAGGACAGTGTGTAGTTTGTGAGGACACCGTGTGGTTTGTGAGGACACTGTGTGGTTTGTGAGGACACCGTGTGGTTTGTGAGGACAGCGTGTGGTTCGTGAGGACACCGTGTGGTTTGTGAGGACACCGTGTGGTTCGTGAGAACACTGTGTGGTTTGTGAGGACAGCGTGTGGTTTGTGAGGACAGCGTGTGGTTTGTGAGGACAGCGTGTGTTTTGTGAAGACACCGTGTGGTTTGTGAGGACACCGTGTGGTTTGTGAGGACAGTGTGTAGTTTGTGAGGACACCGTGTGGTTTGTGAGGACACTGTGTGGTTTGTGAGGACACCGTGTGGTTTGTGAGGACAGCGTGTGGTTCGTGAGGACACCGTGTGGTTTGTGAGGACACCGTGTGGTTCGTGAGAACACTGTGTGGTTTGTGAGGACAGCGTGTGGTTTGTGAGGACAGCATGTGGTTTGTGAGGACAGCGTGTGTTTTGTGAAGACAGTGTGTGGTTTGTGAGGACCGGGAAGCAGAGGAAGCCCTCCAGCGAGCAGAACGTCGCTACAGTGGAAGAGGGGTCGATAACGCATTGCCCCTTCCCTCATAACCATTGGCTGATTTCAAAATGATTGCTCACCTTTGGTTTAATCTGCCGTGTGCTCTGAGGCACAACCCATTCTCAGAAAGCCACTGGGTGAGGGGGTGGTGGGGGTGTTCATTTATCTCTTGTGTAGCAGGGGAGGGGGCAGTCTCAGCTCCACCCTCTCACAGCAAGCACAGGAAAGCAAACAGGAAATACACACATAACATTGACCTCTGCACTGACCCTAAACCTTAAAAAAAAGATGGACTGCGTGATCTCTTCCATGTTTTTATGGTTTACCCCACAGACCTAAAGGACATCGATCGAGCCGGACATACAGTAACTGTTACCTTTGGTGTTCTGCCACAGTGCTCATTGTCAGATCCTCTGTAAGGTCGCTCTTGTGGGTTTGATATACTGCGACATGTGATTAACAGAAGGACTTGTTGGTGGTTGAGGGTATTTGACCAGACAAAATACATGTAGCGGTGGACGTGTGAGGACCTATGGTGGCCTTGTTCAGGGTCACACTAGAATTGTTCCCAGAACATCTTGAGTGGTGTGTGTGTGTGTGTCCATCATCGCAGTTTGTGCCCACTTACTAGCAGTATAGTGGCTTCCTGGGCTACCATTAACCACTTATATATGGGGTTGCCTGGTCGGGCCTGCGCTGTGCCTCGAGCAGAACGAACAGGGAACTCATTTTGTAGATTGGTGCTGCAGAAAATAACGCTGTGTCAACAGTGCGGTTGCCTTGGCGTCAGCGGAGGGGCAAGATAACCCATTTGAGAGAAATACTTGTAGACCCAAACGCTCCATCATCTGACATTCAATAATTTGGTGTGGATAATAACTGGAAAATCAATGTTGTGTGTGTGTGTGTGTGTGTGTGTGTGTGTGTGTGTGTGTGTGTGTGTGTGTGTGTGTGTGTGTGTGTGTGTGTGTGTGTGTGTGTGTGTGTGTGTGTGTGTGTGTGTGTGTGTGTGGAGGGACAGACAGTGGCGGCGAGGGGTAGGACGGCAGTGTCACGCCCTGGTCGAAGTATTTTGTGTTTATCTTTATGTATTGGGTCAGGCCAGGGTGTGGCATGGGGTTTTTGTATTGTGGTGTGTTTTGTCTTGGGGTTTTGGTATATAGTGGGATTGTAGCTAGTGGGGTGATCTAGCAGAGTCTATGGCTGTCTGGAGTGGTTCTCAATCAGAGTCAGGTGTTTATCGTTGTCTCTGATTGGGAACCATATTCTTTGGTTGTTTTGTGGGTGATTGTCCTTAGTGTCCTTGTAACTGTCTAGTGTTAGCTTGCACCAGTTTAGGCTGTTTCGGTTCTCATTACGTTTATTGTTTTTGTATTGATTCGTGTTTACGTTTGTTTTTCATTAAACATGAATTGTAATCTACACACTGCGTTTTGGTCCGACTCTCTCCTTCACCACACCTAGAAAACCGTTACAGGCAGCAGCGGGGTTTTGCTTATTTGTTTCCGTGTTTGGTGTCAAGGAACACACATCAGAGGCGTGCTGGCTCTACAGCGGCACTTGACGCTTTAATGAGCTGTGTTACACTCCACAAGGCTCGACTCACTGTGCCTGTGTGTGCCACTGTGCCTGTGTGTGGATGCACTGTACCCATATGAATGTCCACAAACCTGACCACAACCCTAACCCTAACTTCATGTCCACATCCCGGTTTAAGCCTAACCCTAGCCCTAACCTGAGCTCCAAATCTATTCCCTCCCCACCCCCATTATTGGATACTGTATAAAACATGAACGTGATGTAGGCCTTATACAAGCGTGGCAATCCATTGCTCTCTGTAAAAAGTTGCTTTCTATGTTTCCACACAATCTTGCATTCCAATATGTTATGCAATCGGTGCATGTGAAATATTAAACAAACCTTATTCTGTGATCAAGAAAGATCAGAACCTCCCAGATAGTTATAACAGTGAGCAAACCTATTTGTTTGCAATCAAATGTTCCAATGGGTTGTATAAGAAATGTTTTGCTCGACATTCATTTCAAGTTGATCTGAGAACCATGTTTTGTCTTTCTTAACAACTCACCAAAGAAACACATCGATCAATTTGTTCAGAGCACAAACAATGGGAAGGAGGGAGGAGAGAAGGGATGGAGGAGTGTGTGTGCATTTGTGAAATTGGACACTTGGAGTCGGTATTAGCATATTAAAGCGATGGGATCATTTCAGCCCCCATTCTCTCTGACCCCTGTGTCAAGCAGCAATGCGGTTGCTTTGTGCTCAACATCAGACCATACTCTGACCTGTGAGTCTCATTCAATAACCTGACTCCTTATTCCTTACATAGCCATCGACGTATTCATACATGCGATCCCCTCTCTATCCAGCTCCCCACCACTTGAGTGACATTCACACGAAGAGTCCTTGAAATACCACCACTTAATTACATGCAATTAAGTGCAAATTGATCCACAGTTTGTGTACAGTACCACTAGGAAATGCTGCCTGCTGATGTTGTGTTTGTTTTGCCTGTTTCGATTGGAACATTATACACCAGCTATCTACTCCAGTCTCTTAAATTGGAGCGCCAACAACAGTAACAGCCGACACAGCGTGCTAAATCACACATCTCTCTCTCTCTCTCTCTCTCTCTCTCTCTCTCTCTCTCTCTCTCTTTGTCTCTCTCTCTCTCTTTGCCTCTCTCTCTCTCTTTGTCTCTCTCTTTGTCTATCTCTCTTTGTCACAATCCAAAAGGTGTAGTAGACTGAACCGTGAAATGCTTACAAGCCCTTAACCAACAATGCAGTTCAAGAAATAGAGTTAAGAAAATAAACTAAATTAAAAAATATATATAACTCAAGAAAATAACAATAACGAGGCTATATACAGGGGGTATCGGTAACGAGTCAAAGTGCGGGGTTACAGGGTGGTCTAGGTCATTTGTACATGTAGGTAGGGGTAGAGTGACTATAAACAGATACTTATCATCGAGTAGCAGCAGTGTAAAAACATGCTCTGTGTACACGTCCTGGTAATCCATCAGAGGACTGCGGTCTTTTGAATGTCGACCTGTTTAAAGGTCTTGCCCACATCGGCTATGGAGAATGTGTTTCTTGCCTCGAAGCGAGCATAAAAGACATTTAGCCCATCTGGTGAGATCGCGGCTGGGTGTCCATTTGATCAAATCGGCTACTGAGAGTGTACGTGATCACACAGTCATCCGGAACAGCTGGTGCTCTCATGCATGCTTCAGTGTTTCTTGCCACAAAGCGAGTATAATAGGGATTTAGCCGTCTGGTAGGCTCGCGTCACCGGGCAGCTCGCGGCTGGGCTACCCTTTCTAGTCCGTAATAGTTTGCAAGCCCTGCCACATCCGACGAGCGGCAGAGCCGGTGTAGTAGGATTCAATTTAAGTCCTGTAATTACGCTTTGCCTGTTGGATGGTCCGTCTGAGGGCATAGAGGGATTTCTTATAAGCGTTCAGGTGAGTGTCCTGCCAGCATCGGTTTGTGGTGGTAGATAAATGGCTACGGAAGATCTGGTCGTAGATCTGGTCTATAGCTTTTTATGAGGTACTCTACCTCAGGCGAGCAGTACCTCGAGACTTCCTTAATATTAGACATCACGCACCAGCTGTTATTGACAAATAGACACACACCACCACCCCTCGTGTTACCGGACGTAGTTGTTCTGTCCTGCCGATGCACGAAAAACCCAGCCAACTGTATATTATCCGTGTCGTTATTCAGCCACGACTCTGTGAAGCATAAGATATTACAGTTTTTAATGTCCCGTCGGTAGGATAGTCTCAAATGGAGCTCATCTAGTTTATTCTCCGGTGATTGCACGTTGGCCAATAGAACGGATGGTAGAGGCGGGTTACCCACTCACCAACAAATTCTCACAATTCACCCCGATCTCCGCCCCCTGTACCTCCGTCTTTTCTTCACGATAATGATGGGTATTTGGGCCTGGTCTCAGAGAAACAGTATATCCTTCGTGCCGGACTCCTTTAAGAGAAAATCTTCATCCAGTTTGAGGTGAGTAATCACTGTTCTGATATCCAGAAATTATTTTTGGCCATAAGAGACGGTAGAAGCAACATTATGTATAAAATAAGTTACAAACAATGCGAAAAAAAACACACCAAATAGCACAGTTGGTTAGGAGCCCGTAATACGTCAGCCATGCCCTTCAGCGCCACTCTTTCTTTGTCTTCTGCTTTTGTTTTCATATCAGAGAGACAGTGGAAATAAGATTACTGCCTCCTGAGTATGTGGGTATCATCATAATTCCCAACTAATCTCTATGTGGTGAAAACAAGGCGAGCCGATCCATCTACACCGCTGTTATTACTACCAGCAGATCTGGACCGCTTTCCTTCTGGAGCGATGCATTTTAGGTTGGAGGTTTTTGAAGCTTATCCTCAGGCTTTCGCTGATGGCTTTTTCCCACCCTGCGTCATAGCAAGGGGCAGTGAAGGGAAATGGATGTGTGTGTGTGTGTGTGTGTGTGTGTGTGTGTGTGTGTGTGTGTACTTGTCTGGCTCAAATAGCTCGGAAGAGCACAATGGACTATTCCATCACAACAGAAATTACGGAGTATACAAAAGTGGCCTATTTCAGCACAAATGGGGAGAGAGACACAAATTGCTACCACTGCCAACGCCTGTCTAGATCCAAGGTTTTACATTTTCAATTTGTCTTGGGTTCTGTGGAGACTTGTCTTGAGGAAGTGGAGTCTGTTCACTTTTTCATTTTGAAGTCCTCAGAATCAAGGTCATATCATATTGCCATAGGGATATGTACTCCACAATGTATTTCAGCTGATATTAGCACCTTAAAACTACTATCTCTTTCTCTATACATTTAAGTACAAATGTATATGTCAAATTTTTATTGAATTTATTCCATGGACATGTAACTTTTATGAGTCAATCTTGCTACCTCAGGCTTGGAGAGGACACATAACAGGGTTTTCAAATTGTTTCCCACCTCAAGATCAGGGAGAAATGCCCCCTCTGTTGAAATCAATCTGGAGAGCTATTGAGATGACAGACATGCAGGCCGCTACTCCTCTCAGTTCTGCTGCCTGTGAAAATGAAGCCATACAAGTTCACTACATCTCATCTCAGCTGGCTGATTGGAGGTTTGGGGGTTTGTCTTGGCACAGTCCCCCTAGTAAACAATATAAAGTGATATATTTGTTTTGTTTTAACGTTGTCATGTTTTTATATTTCAACTAATGATCTGGGCCCCTATGCACAAAGAGTAGTCTTTTAGATCCTATAATGATATGGACTGGGACAACTTGATCTGAGGTCAGCATGCTTTGTTGTAAAATGTTCCCTACGTTCCAACACCCATGACATCCAGCTAGAGTCCCCTTTGTTTTGTGGTCAGTTACTGTACATTGATGACATTGGGACCAGACACATTTGTCATTGAGGTGCCTCTGGTTGTATAGGGAACATTGCCCAAAAGGTCTTATGCGGGATATTTCTGTGGTTGTCTATGTGCTATAATCAACATAATCAACATAACACTGAATGGAGGACCTTTTCAGTGACCTCATTCTTTTTCCGTTTGTCCTTATACACACACACACACACACACACACACACACACACACACACACACACACACACACACACACACACACACACACACACACACACACACACACAATCACACACATGATCACACACTTCCATCGTTCTCTGCGCTGATTGTTCTCCAACAGATCTGCTTTGCCTTTCTCTCTTCAGGAGGAGCAAAACTCACCATCTGGACTTTATTGACTGTATTGATGGCCGCTCAGCCAGGAGCGGACAGAGAGTGTGAAATCGATTTCTAGCCTGTTGTTGTACATGTCCTTTTGTCTGACTGCCTGATGCTAGTTGTCAGTGAGACATTAACCTAATGTAGCAGGCGTAAAATAAACGTCCGAGCGGGGTCCACACACATCTGGTTTTCAAAAGGAAGCCAGGTTGAAGATACCGCATCCCTGAAAACCCAATGTTCCTGAGCTCCACTTAACCCCCCAAAGGGAGCAGATCGGTGTTTACTCGTTGTGTTCTCTGTATGTTTGGGGCTCTTCATGGTTCACGAGGGAAATGTTGACCCATGGACAAACTGTAATGGAAAATCATGTGAAGTGGAGGAATGAGTTTGAACCAAATGATGTTGGAATTCTGGCCTGACATGTTGCTATTTATTTATATGTTGTCTTTCTATCGGCACACTCTTAATGGCATGAGTTAACATGACAAGATGATTGTTTAGTCAGGTAATGTACTTGAATTCAAGCTGATATCCATCCATCCATTGAAATAGTAGACAGACATTATAATTCAATGCATACTATTCTGTTCAAATGCTTCATGACAGTCAGATACATATAATCAGTGGTTTAACCCTGTTTGGTTCCAGGTAGAACCCTTTCCACAGATGATTCCACACTACCTGATACCGAAAAGGGGTTCTACCTGATACCAAAAAGGGTTCTCCTGTGGGGAAAACGGAAGAACCCTTTTTTCTAAGAGTGTACAGGGTATGAATTAGATGGCCGTTATGTTGACTGCCTGAAATGAAACATTATAAATGCTAACATGCAAGGCTGTGTATCCATGAGCTATTTATATCCATGGCCACGTTCCCACATAAATTAATGATTCAAGACTTTTTAATTATTTATTGTCATTGGGAAACATGTTTTGGTTGGCTTCCCATGCACGATCTGGACACATGCTGGCTTTGAAGCACCCACCTGTGTGTGTGTGTGTGTGTGTGTGTGTGTGTGTGTGTGTGTGTGTGTGTGTGTGTGTGTGTGTGTGTGTGTGTGTGTGTGTGTGTGTGTGTGTGTGTGTGTGTGTGTGTGTGTGTGTGTGTGTGTGTGTGTGTGTGTGTGTTGGAAGGAATACCATCAGCACTGTCACAGCTGGTAGTTGGTAGGGCTGTGTTGATGATTCATTCATAAATGAGAGTGCCATTTAATTAATCCTAAATCAGACCACGGTATGCCCCAGAAGAGAGACTGGTACACTGCTGTGACATCTGAGCCACACATATTACATCTGAGGGCTCTCTGACACACGCACAGACGCGCGCACACACGCACAGGTCACATTTGCTTCACATCTGAAAGCTCCATGGGATCTTCAATTCATGTAAATTGAATTCCGTTCTTCAAAGCCAATACACCAAAGAGAAATACCTTCCACACAACTGATACATCAATGTCTTGTTTAATAAACATGTTTTTTTTTGTCGCAAGTCAGTGGAGTATAGAGCAGAGGCGGCTTCTCAGAGGAGCAAGGGGAAGACCATCCTACTCAGTGAATTTCAGAAAAAAATGGAAATATAAAATAATGTATACATTTTTTGATCAAACGATATTAAATATGTTCACATCACCAAATAAATTATTAAAACACACTGTTTTGCAATGAAGGTCTACAGTAGCCTCAACCGCAATCTCTAGGGAAACACCATTGTTTAGCCGGAGGACCGCTATTTTCCATCCTCCTCCGTGTACATTGACTTCCTTACAAAACCTAGGAGGCTCATGGTTCTAACCCTTTCCTTAGAGTTACACAGTAATTATGACAACTTCCAGAGGACATCCTCCAACCTATCAGAGTTCTTGCAGTATGAACTGACATGTTGTCCACCCAATCAAAGGATCAGAGAATTAATCTAGAACTAAAAGCATAAGCTCATCTAGCTAGCACTGCAGTGCATAAAATGTGATGAGTAGTTGACTCAGAGAGACAATATTTAATTAGTTAATTAATTAATACATTTTTAAAAATTAAGGAGAAGCAGCAGAGAGAGAGAGATTGAGCAATTTTTTTGTATTTTGTTTTCTTAGTTTACCTTTCACCTTCTTAGCTAATGCAGCTGTTTTAAGCTTTCAGTTTTATTAATGTATTGCCATTTATTGCAGTGTAACTGCTAAACTGACAGTTGGTTCCCCAACTGGTGGCCTGCGAGCCGAATTTGGCCCGGGGTGGTTTTATTTGTCACATGTTTTCTGAGCATTGTTGGACAGCTCAAACTGATTTTAATTTGGAAAATCTGTTCCCAAGTATTCCCACGCATAATAATGAGATGTGATTGTATACAAATGTAAGCAAGGTTTGAAATTATTATGTTTTAGTCAAATATTATAAATTCAGCAAAAAAAGAAACAGGACTCTGTCAGGACCCTATCTTTCAAATATAATTCATAAAATTCCAAATTACTTCACAGATCTTCATTGTAAAGGGTTTAAACACTGTTTCCCATGCTTGTTCAATGAACCATTGAACAAGCATGGGAAACATGCCTAGGGTCCCTGCTCGTCTGCATGAACGTGCCTTAGGCATGCTGCAAGGAGGCATGAGGACTGCAGATATGGCCAGGGCAATAAATTGCTATGTCCATACTGTGAGACGCCTAAGACAGCGCTCCAGGGAGACAGGACGGACCGCTGATCGTCCTCGCAGTGGCAGACAACGTGTAACAATACCTGCACAGGATTGGTACATCCGAAACATTACACCTGCGGGACAGGTACAGGATGGCAACAACAACTGCCCGAGTTACACCAGGAATGCACAATCTCTCCATCAGTGCACTGGCAAAAAGTGCTCTTCACTGACGAGTCGTGGTTTTGTCTCACCAGGGGTGATGGTTGGATTTGCGTTTATCGTCGAAGGAATGAGCGTTACACCGAGGCCTGTACTCTGGAGTGGGATCGATTTGGAGGTGGCGGGTCCGTCATGGTCTGGGGTGGTGTGTCACAGCATCATCGGACTGAGCTTGTTTGCATTGCAGGGAATCTCAACGCTGTGCATTACAGGGAAGACATCCTTCTCCCTCATGTGGTACCCTTCCTGTAGGCTCATCCTGATATGATCCTCCAGCATGACAATGCCACCAGCCGTGCTGCTTGTTCTGTGCGTGATTTCCTGCAAGACAGGAATGTCAGTGTTCTACCCTGGCCAGCGAAGAGCCTGGATCTCAATTGCATTGAGCATGTCTGGGACCTGTTGAATCGGAGGGTGAGGGCTAGTGCCATTCCCCCCAGAAATGTCTGAGAACTTGCAGGTGCCTTGGTGGAAGAGTGGGGTAACATCTCACAGCAAGAACTGGCAAATCTGGTACAGTCCATGAAAAGGAGATACACTACAGTGCAGTACAGTACTTAATGCAGCTGGTGGCCACACCAGATACTGACTGTTACTTTTGATTTTGACCATCAGTTGTTCAGGGACACATTATTCCAGGTCTGTTAGTCACATGTCTGTGGAACTTGTTCAGTTTATGTCTCAGTTGTTGAATTATGTTCATGCAAATATTTACACATGTTAAGTTTTCTGAAAATAAACGCAGTTGACAGTGAGAGGGTGTTTATTTTTTTGCTGAGTTTATCAGTTTGGGATTCATACTACAACTACAAACGATCTGTAATTATGTTCTGGCCCCTCGACCAGCCAAAAGAATTGGCCCACGGCTCCATCTAGTTGATCTACTGCGTGATTGTATACATGGATTGGATTGTGGGTTTATTTATGCGTTAGTTCTTGTTTGTTGACTATAACGTTAATATAATTAGCAGTTATGGTATGAAGGTTTGGCTTGGAAAGGTTATAGCTCCTGGTTAGAGACAGCTGTTGTGTTGTGCACTGAATTCCACAAGCTAAAGGAAGCTGCTATGAAAGTGAACTGTGAGTTCGGGTGATCAGGGGTGAATTCATTTCTCCGATTCTTTTGCAAAACATTTCTTAACCTTTCTGGCGCAGGCGTTCCGCTAGCGACCCACCTCGACAACGGTGAAATTGCAGAGCGCCAAATTCAAAATACAGAAATAGTCATAATAAACATTCATAATAAATACAAGTGTTATACATCGGTTTAAAGATTAACTTCTTGTTAATTAACAACAAGGAACTTTGGTCCCAATGAGGACCCAGCCGAGAAGAGAGCAACATCCGACGAGCTTCTCATTCACGTCTCTATGGATTAAAATGACAATTCAGCTGCTTTGTCAGATTTCAAAAAGGATTTACGGTGAAAGCATACCATGCGATTATCTGAGAACAGCGCCCCACTTACAAAAGCATACAAACATTTTACAACCAAGTGAAGGATTTACAAAAGTCGGAAATAGCGATCAAATTAATCACTTACCTTAGAAGATCTTCTTATGGTTGCAGTCACAAGAGTCACAGCTACACAATAAATGTTAGTTTTGTTCGATAAAGTCCCTCTTTGTATCCCAAAAGCTCTGTTTTGTTGGCGCGTTTTGTTCAGTAATCCACTGGCTCAAAGGCGGTCAAAACATGCAGACGAATGCATCCTAATAGTACCAGTAAAGTTCATGGAAACATGTCAAACAATATTTATAATTAATCCTCAGGTTGTCAATTGTCTAAATAATCGATAATATTTCAACCGGACAATAGCGTATTCAAAAGAAAGAAAAAAAACAAAACAACGAATGGCGCACAATCGGTCACGCGCGCAAACCAGCACTGCATGATTCTACAGCCCACTTACAGAAAGGTCTCATTCTTCTTAATTTTTCAGAAAACAAACCTGAAATAATGTCTAAAGACTGTTGACATCTAGTGGAAGCCATAGGAGCTGCAATCTGGGTCCTAACCCATTAGATACTCTTTAGGTATTCAATTGAAAATACCCACATCAAAAAAATCCCACTTCCTGGATGGATTTTCCTCAGGTTTTTACCCGCCATATCAGTTTGGTTATACTCACAGACATTATTTTGAAAGTTTTGGAAACTTTAGAGTTTTTTCTATCCAAATATACCAATTATATGCATATCCTAGCTTCTGGGCCTGAGTAACAAGCAGTTTACTTTGGGCATGTGCCAAATGATTACTCCCCAGATCAGCTAAATGCAGGCATGAGTGTGCAAGGCGGTATTGAAGGGCACTGTTTGTCACCTTGATTACTCCAATTTGTCTCTCGACTTGTGCACCTACGTTATAAACTTTAATGCGTGTGAGTTGTAGCAACCTCATGATGGGTATAAGGCAAATTTCCAGTATCGTGTATTAGCCTAAATCTATTGATGTTACATTGAGCTAAGTGAATGGAATATGAATGACCATCATCCAATATTCTGTAATAGGAATAAGTCCATACTCATAAAATCTTCCCTAATCTTAAACAGCACCGACCGCCACTGGCGTAGAGATACTTGATATTCCTCACCGTAAGTGACATAGAGAGACAGTACCAACCGTACGACCACTGTTCCTTATGAAATCTTCTCCTGCTATCACATAACATACTACTCGTGTGTGTGTGTGTGTGTGTGTGTGTGTGTGTGTGTGTGTGTGTGTGTGTGTGTGTGTGTGTGTGTGTGTGTGTGTGTGTGTGTGTGTGTGTGTGTGTGTGTGTGTGTGTGTGTGTGTGTTTTTTGTTGTCAAGGTTACCAAAATCTTGAAATGTTGTTCGGAAACAAACACACGTCTACATCTCTGTTGCATCTGCATGGAGTGCTCTTAGCAAGTGTGTGTGTGTGTGTGCGTGCGGCGTGCAAATGTATGTGTGTACATGCGTGCATGAGGCGCACGTACGTATGCAAGTGTATGTGCCTTGCGTAATCCTCACACGTACGCGTGGCTCTCAGATCCTCCCCACACTGCCCTTCTGACACTGGTAATTACATGCTTTTAACATATTTAACCTGCGTACTGTCACAGCTGTGCTAAGTGTTGAGTTTAATCAAACTAATCTTATTGATCTTTGCATGTTGGAGTAGGATGCTGTGCGGAAACTCAAGAGCTTTGGCTGGTTCTGGAGCTGAGAAGAGGGCAAAATGGAGCCTCATATTGAGTAGCTTAGTCACTATGAAAAATGTCAGGACATGCGTATCAGAGACGTGAGTGTGGGCGTTTTGTGTGTGTGTGTGTGTGTGTGTGTTTGCCTGTCTGCCTGTGTGTGTGCTGTAAATGTGTGTGAGAGTTTACACCTCACCCATATGCCTGAATTATACACTTGGCTGAAGGTTGTACCTCAAGGTGTAAGGTGAGGCTCAAATAGCAGTTTGTCAGAAATGGAATTGAAGAAACCTCGAAATAGAAATAGGCCCATCACAGGAAAACGAATGGCTTTCCCATGCCCATGCAGGCATGCCCTATTAACTGGGACTGGGAACACGATGAAGGACCCTTTTTTCTAGTCAGGCAGGCAAAGTGCAGCCCTGTGATAAATGACTGCTGGACAGTGGACTGAGAGAAATGACAAGGATGGCAACCAGACTGAAATACTGTTGTAACTCACGACCATGAATAACTGCGTACTAGCTAATTACAAAATACAGATTCTAATTGTTATGTAGACATTGTAATGAAGTTACACACAATTGTATTCACTTATGCAGACAATTTCTCGTACTTTATATTATTTAAAGCAACACATATGGGACCATTCATCCCAGGACAGAAATACACTATTATGAGAATGTGTTTTAGCTAATGGTTTTTACTAAATGTTAGTATAATGTGCTGAACCTATCCGTAGGCAACACTTGAAATGCCATCTAATGTAGATTCAAAGTGCCAGAATGTAAAACCCAAAGCCATTAAACTAACACTGGAGAACTTGTATCATTCTTAATGTGCTCAATGCACATAATGCGCTCTTTATGGACGTCATCCTTCACTCGACACGTCCCATTGAGAGGTGGCCCGCTGACTGGTTGACCGCAGGCAGAGGTTACTGTATCGGCCTTGGGTTCAGGGCGACTGAGAAGGACCATTAGGCTGACCGATGAGCATCTTAGCCTTAACGGGTCACTGACCACAGCATCAAAAACTGTTGGATAACCAGAACTGGTTGTTTGACGATACTATTTTGTCCGTTTCAAGCTAAACATTTGTGTTAGGACGGTTGTTATGTCAGCACAGTCTGAATGTAATGGAATCCTTCCAAGAGAGGAGACATACCAAAAGTACTGGACGATAGTCAACCACTGATGGGTTTTGGGCAAGACTGTTGATTTGAATTTTCCCTAAAAGACATGCTGGAACACTCTGACCATACTACAGCCGGCAGTTTATTTCATGTAGGGAAAGCGCTGACCTCAGGGAGAGGTTACTGTACCGGCCTGGGTTCAGGGTTGATGAGTGAGACCATTAGGTATCTTATCCTTAACAGGGATGCTGACCAAAACCCCCATTTCTTCCCAATTTCGTGAGATCCAATTGGTTTTTCTTGTCCCATCGCTCCCGTACGGACTCGGGAGAGGCGAAGATCGAGAGCCGTGCGTGCCGCACTGCTTCTTGACACAATGCCCACTTAACCAGGAAGCCAGCCATACCAATGTGTCAGCGTGCATTGCACCCGGCCCGCCACAGGTGTCGCTAGTGCGCGATGGGACAAGAACATCCCTGCCAGTCAAACCCTCCCCTAAACCCAGACAATCCTGGGCCAATTGTGCGCCACCCCATGGGTCTCCTGGTCGCAGCGACAGAGCCTGGACTCAAACCAGCAACGTTAGTAATCCGTTGCATAAAAGTGACAATGGCCTCGAAGCCGGTGTTTGGAGGATATATTGGCACGGATAGCCAGCCCTCAACTTTGTCCCGTGCCTAACAACACCCGTGCAGAGGGACGATGTCCTCCAAACACCGGTTTCTCTGGCATTATCACTTAAATATCCCAGCCTCTCTTCCTGTGCCTTTCACATCCTCCTTACACCTCATTGTAACAGCTAGTGTGCACCCAGTCGTCGGTCCTCTCCTCCAAATGCAATATCATTGTATCCCCCTGCTCTGCTCTTTCTCACTCTCTGGTCTTTCTCTTTCACAACAAGCCCTTTTGATGTCAAATTGACACTTTAGTGAACAGCTTTTCATGGATTTGGTATTGCCAGGCAACTGCAAAAAGGCTGCTGCATGCACTCGCTCTCTCTCTCTCTCTCTCTCTCTCTCTCTCTCTCTCTCTCTCTCTTTCTCTCTCGGTTTCTTCAGAATGAGGAGCGGATGGATGGTATTGCTGGATTTCTGGATTGTGGAGTGTGTGTGTGTGTGCATGAGCATGTGTGTGTTTGGGGGGTGATTTGGAGGAACAGGGGGTATGGTTGGTTACTATAGTATTAAGCGTGTAGCCTAATGGTTATGCATGGGTATACAAACACAACATTACAGTTCATACAAGGAAATGAGTCCATTTAAATGATTTCATTAGACCCTAATCTATGGATTTCAAATGATTGGGAATACAGATGCATCTGTTGGTCACAGATACCTTAGAAATAGTAGGGAGTGGAGCAGAAAACCAGTCGGTATCTGGTGTGACCACCATTTGCTTCATACAGTACGACATCTCCTTCGCATAAAGTTGATCAGGCTGTTGATTGTGGCCTGGGGAATGTTGTCCCACTCCTCTTCAATGGCTGTGTGAAGTTGCTGGATATTGGCGAGAACTGGAACACACTGTTGTACACGTCGATCCAAAGCATCCCAAATATGCTCAATGGGTGGCATGTCTGGTGAGTATGCAGGCCATGGAAGGACTGGGACATTTTCATATTCCAGGAATTGTGTACAGATCCTTGCGACATTGGGCCGTGCATTATCATGCTGAAACATGAGGTGATGGCAGCGGATGAATGGCACGACAATGGGCCTCAGGATCTCATCATGGTATCTTGGTACATTCAAATTGCCATCGATAAAATGCAATTGTGTTCATTGTCAGTAGCTTATGCCTACCCATACCATAACCACACTACCACCATGGGGCATTCTGTTCACAACGTTGACATCAGCAAACCGCTCGCCCACACGACGCCATGCACATGGTCTGTGATTCTGAGGCCGGTTCGACATACTGCCAAATTCTCTAAAACAATGTTCTTAAGGTAGAGAAATTCGTATTCAATTATCTGGCAACAGCTCTGGTGGACATTCCAGTCAGCATGCCAGTTGCATACGCCCTCAAAACCTCAGACATCTGTGGCATTGTGTTGTGTGACAAACTGCACATTTTAGAGGGGCCATTTATTGTTGTCAGCACAAGGTGCACCTGTGTACTGATCATGCTGTTTAATCAGCTTCTTGATATGCCACACCTGTCAGGTAGATGGATTATCTTGGCTAAGGAGAAATGCTCACTAACAGGGATTTTTTAATTTCTTATTGTGCGTATGGAACATTTCTGGGATTTTTTATTTCAGTTCATGGAACAAGTTGCATCTATATATTTTTTCAGTGTCGGTAGCTATTTGGCAAGCCTCCAGACAAAATTAAAGCACAGAAAATCGCATTAGGGAGTCCCAGGGGGGTGGGATGCCCGGTAGCCAACTGATGATGAGCGCTACTCATCTACTCTTATAGCCACACAAACACACTCACACACACTGACGGCTCCGAGGCCCAATTTATTAACAATTACTGCTCGTTAGCCGAGCTTCCTGATAGCGGCAGGACTACCGTGACTGATACCCGCGCTAGGGTCTTTTGTCTTGTAATTATCGCAGTTTGAGAGAAAACAGCAATTTATCCATCTTCTTCTTTTAAGTCTCCCCGGCTTCCCTTACTGACGATATGTTTTTGGGGGTATTTTTCTGCCGGTAGCTATACCATGCTATTTATTTGCTCAAGCATCCTATTGTGATATGTATCTAAAACAATAACATAATGTGATATTATTGTCACGTATTTACCCGCTTGCATACCATATCATTGATTTGTTCAACCATTGTTGTTTCTCCATTCCTTTGTATTGCAAAACAATCAGTGCCATCTATAACTGTTTCGGAGCTCTGTGATCTATCATTTAGCATATATACATACTGTAACATGCCAAATGTTTCATCACACAACCTGTTAATATATGCTGTTTATTTTTGTAAAACAACAAGTGCCATCCACAACTCTCTCAGCTGCCTATAATCTGTCATTTAGTGTGACTATAATCTGTCATTTAGTGTGACTATAATCTGTCATTCCTTGGGACTATAATCTGTCATTTAGTGTGACTATAATCTGTCATTTAGTGTGACTATAATCTGTCATTTAGTGTGACTATAATCTGTCATTCCTTGGGACTATAATCTGTCATTTAGTGCGACTCTGTGTTATCAGATGGTCGTGGCTTGTGTGATGTAGGTAAATATACTGTGTGTTTTATGATGGCTGAGAAATATCCATTACACTGTTGACTGTCTTATCTCCACATTAGGCTCTGTTAACATAGAAAGGCACACTGTTTTCACCCTCGAGGCGTGTGTGCACAGCGCACATTGATCACATAGTGTCCAGAGCTCCATGAAGTCATTCAAGTTGTTAGCATTTCATTTGGGGTTTTGACCTTTCCTTTTATTACGGGGTTGTTCAAATAGGAAGCTTGTGGTCGAGCATTACACGGGCTACTCTGTGATCAGTTCAGTGGCTCTCCTCTCTCTCTCTCTCTCTCTCCCTCTCTCTCCCTTCTCTCTCTCTCTCTCTCTCTCTCTCTCTCTCTCTCTCTCTCTCTCTCCCTCTCTCCCCTTCTCCCGCTCTCTCTCTCTCTCTCTCTCTCTATGTCTCTCTCTCTCTCTATGTCTCTCTCTCTCTCTCTCTCTCTCTCTCTCTCCTCTCTCCCCTTCTCCCGCTCTCTCTCTCTCTCTCTCTATGTCTCTCTTTCACCCTCTCACTCTCTCTCTTCCTCTCTCTCTCCTCCTTTCTGCCTCCCTCTCTCCTCCGCTCTCTCTCTGTTGATGAGGCTACTCTCTGCGATCACTTCATAAAGAGCTCTCCTCTCACTCATCTCTCTCTCTCTCTGTCTGTATAATTCCGCGGGAATGCAGTGTTGCTCAGCCTCCTCCGAGGTGCTGCTCACACAAAGGAACCTCATTGTGTAAGTGTTCCTTGATCTTAATGAGCCAACATGCTGGGTACCACACGACCCTCCTACCTCACTAGATCCCTCCCCTGACCACACCCCCTCATGAATAAGAACCCAGCCTACCTCCTTATTCATGAGCAGCTATCTGTGTAGACATGTGCACCAAGGCTAAGTGAACCGATAAGGAAAAGGGGGAGTGTCTTTCTCGGTGAGCGGGAGAGCGGGAGTCACAACTCCAGCGTGTAGTGTGTGAGTGAGTGAGAGACAGAGATAGAGAGAGGAGACGAGAGAGAGAGGGGAGACGAGAGAGAGAGAGGAGACGAGAGAGACAGAGAGAGAGAGAGAGAGAGAGGCACCGGGTGATGCTGAAACCGCTACCATTACTACCACAGCTCCTACTGCTGTATCCATTACAGTGCTTTACATTAGAGCTTCCTTCTGTTCTACCACGCTGGAGCTTTGCATATCCTTGGCTCGGTGTGTATGAGGGTGTTTGTTTGCGAATGTGAGTGTGTCAATGTGTGGTGTGTGTGAGATGCCCACTACGGAGTGACTGATGAGAACGGGTGCACCGGTCTGGAGGGTGACCCCCTGTCCGTACGGTTCCACTGCTGCTGCTGTCGCTCGGGGACGATTGGACGCCCGGCGTTGCCACGACGATTAGAATGGGCTGCAATCTGTGCACTTTACAGAAACGAGAGGAACACTATAAGCTGCTGTATGAGATCGCACAGGTGAGTGGAGGATACCGACATCGCTGAGTCTCACTGTCACGGTGTCATTCAGTCAGTGTGTTTGTGTGCATATGGCGTGTGTTCTGTGACGGTGTGTGATGTGTGCTGTCTATGATGAGCAGGGCCGGCACTAGGCGTAAGCGATGTAAGCTACCGCTTAGGGCCCCCTGCTTTAAAATTGAAACCTTTTCTCTATGTCCCATCGCAAGATGTGTCTATTTCAGGAAATTAACTCTAAACCCCCCCCCCATTAAGATGGAGGCATATAAAATGTTTTGGGCCGGCCCTGATGGTGTTGCCGTGTGCTGTGTGCAAAGCATCTCTGTGTATTGAAAGGAGGCAAGGAGAGCTTCCTTCGACTTACCTGTTAGGAGAACAGGAGGTATTTTACCTGAGACAAATAATAATAATAATAATAATATGAATAACTTTATTTGTATAGTGATTTTCGACACGCGTAATAAAGTGCTTCACGTCATGAACGAGAGTGAGAGATAAATACAGAGAGAGAGAGAGAGGAGAGAGACAGATTTGTGTGTTTCCGGCTAGGGAGAGCTCTGACGATGAGTTCCACACCTCGTCAGAAGAGCGCTTCAGATGTGTCAGAGTGGAGTGGAGTGCATTCATTCAGTCAGAGAGTCTGAGAGCAGGTAGAACAGTCAGTCGTACTAAAAGCACCCTTGAAGTGTTCAGACTGTCGTGATTAAACAGTTTGGTTATATTTATTGTCCAGTCTTTTTTTGGGGGGGGGGTTGTTAACAATTCGGTGTCGTGTCACACGTTCTGGGGTGAAAAGCTGTTTGTTTGGGGACATGTTATTTGGGGTTTGAACAATTTGTGACTGGCTCGTCCAAAGTGAGTCGTCTGTCTTTGTGTGATCGGTAGCAGATTGTTTGGTGTTTAAGGGACTGCTTGTGTCTTGTGTGTTCATGCTCGGTTGTTTGGGGTTGGGAATGTTTGTAATCGTCTTTGTGCGGGAGTGCTTTTGAGCACGTTTGAGTTTATAGTCAATTGGAAAACGTCATCTCATTTTGGAAGATACCTGATGTGTTTCTGTTCTCTTCAAGCTGTCTCAATCTCACTGGCAATGTACACTAGTACTTTGGACTTCAAGAAACAATGTCTTGTTTATACTTTTTGAACTCATGAACTCATGAAGCATAAACAAGGAAGGACGTCTCACAACAAAGAGTTGATGGTCTAACTGTCCATTGGATTAATAGTAAGCTTTAGCAAGCATGACTCACGTACTGTAACATTTTCATTACCGGCATGTGGATCTCGATATTTAAGCATCTTTTAATTATGTGGCTCAGTGGGTAAACGTGTGGTGTTAGTCTCCTTCAAAACTCCCCCATTCTCCCCTTATTTCCCTCTCCAGGCCTCATCTCACGACAGGCTAATAACGGAGGAGCTCAGCCTCTCCTGGAGCTCAACCATTGAACTCCACCGACCCCCAACTTGCGGTGTCTTTACACGAGTGTGATCACAGCCCTCATTAGCTGATTTATAAAAAACTATTCTGTGCATCAATTAGGTGTGAAATGTCTCTCTTTACCCTTAAGAGGATAAGGAGGTTGGTTAGGGGGAAGGCTGTGTTAACCACTGCCTGCTCGTCCTGTGCAACTGGAGTCTGTGTCATATACTCAGGTGAGGGGCGTTGTCATAGTA